>NC_143139.1:72809924-73112954 GCF_059928025.1 Delphinapterus leucas
GTGAAAGCATTAGGGTAAAACGATAACTCTCTGTAAATGACAAAAGACTTAAAAATGTCCATGGTTAAAGATTTGATGAGTTCCTTATAACAGAACAGACAATGAAATTTGGTTATTTCTGTGACCTGCAATATGTTAAGACTGGAATGGTGATTGATAATATATCAGATTTTTAGAAATTTCATACAATTTCTAGAACACTTTTACTGATAACCTGCAACCATACAAATATAAATACAAATATGTAAGAAGGCTTATCATCACTTATTTGACAATTCTTCTTATGTCATTTAATGTACCAAGTAAACATAAAATCTCTTACTTAGCATCTCTCTTTTACAAAGTGAGAAACAAATCCTTTGATATTCTTTAGGGGAATCTCAAAGTTAATTTCAGGTCAAAATACTCCATTTAGAATTTGATTTTGGGAAGTTGTCAAAACATCAAAAGGTTTGAGCATTTGAATGAATAGGGTCACAGATTATTATGAAATAACACTTAATTATCTATTTTACCAAAGTGGCAATAGATAATTTTAAAGGTAAATATAGAAGGTTACATAGTTGTGAACAAAATTTAGCTCTTTAAATATTGAAAAGACTAGGTTTTCTAAAGTAATGTAAAACCTGATAAAGACAAAGAGCTGACTAATACTCCAAGAAAAATGTATTCTTTTCAATGGGACCTAATTAAACTTAAAACTTTTGTACAGCAAAGAAAACCATCAAAAAAATGAAAAGAGAATCTACTGAATTGCAGAAAATATTTGTAAATGATATGACCAATAAGAGGTTAATATCCAAAATATATAAACAGCCCATACAACTCAATATCCAAAAAACAACCTGATTAAAAAATGGGCAGAAGATCTGAATAGACATTTTTCCAAAGAAGACATGTAGATGGCCAACAGGAAAATGAAAAGATGCTCAACATTCACTAATCATCAGAGAAAGGCAAATCAAAACTGCAATGAGATATCACCTAACACCTGTCGGAATGGTTATTATCAAAGAGCCTACAAATAACAAATATTGGTGAGGATGTTTTGCCATTTGTGACGACATGGATAGATCTGGAGAGTATTATGCTTAGTGAAATATGTCAGACAGAGAAAGACAAATACTCTATAACATATGTGGAATCTAAAAAATAAAACACAGAAATGAATATAACAAACAGAAACAGACTCACAGTTATAGAGAACAAACTAGTGGTTACCAGTGAGGAGAAGGAAGGGGGGAGGGGCAAGATGGTAGAAGATTATGAGATAAAAACTACTATGTATAAAATAAATAAGCAGGGCTTCCCTGGTGGCGCAGCGGTTAAGAATCCACCTGCCAATGCAGGCGACACGGGTTCGAGCCCTGGTCCAGGAAGATGCCACATGCCGCGGAGCAACTAAGCCCGTGCACAACTACTGAGCCTGCGCTCTAGAGCCTGCGAGCCACAACTACTGAAGCCCGCATGCCTAGAGCCTGTGCTCCACAACAAGAGAAGCCACCGCAATGAGAAGCCCGTGCACTGCAATGAAGAGTAGCCCCCGCTCACCGCAAGTAGAGAAAGCCCGCATACAGCAACGAAGACCCAACGCAGCCAAAAATAAATAAATAAAATAAATAAATTTATTATAAATAAATAAGCAACAGGATATATTGTACGGCAGAGGGTAATGTAGCCAGTATTTTGGTATAACTTTAAATGGAGTATAATGTATAAACATTGAATCACCATGCTGTATACCTGAAACAAATACTGTAAATCAACTATACTTCAATTTAAAAAAGGGAAAAACTTGTCCTTTTAAGAGAGAAAACTAAATTCTAATTTTGTACCAGTGTACTTTTGAAATGAAATTCATTTTTTAAAACTTAAATAAATCCATTCCAATATCAGTCACTTGACCACACATAAGATTCCTTTCCAAAGATTCCTTTCCCACAAACCTACAACTTTTTAATATCCATTCAGATTTTGTCCTTTGTTTTTTACTCTTTTGTTCTCATTCTGGAACAATCAGTTATTCTACTTTCCTTACCTACTTTTCATACACTGTTGTTTTCTTTCCCCCAATATAATTTCTAAGTAGTTTTAATTACATATACTGATTAGAATTCTTAAGCCTCAGAGTCCTTAACTGCTAGTGAAAACTAAGAAGTAAGCAATTGAGAGCTGTCTATTATAGCATTCTGTGGACTGGCAAACATAAATACATTTTATAATCTATAGAAGCATATTCTTCCTCATAGTAAATTTTCCAAAGTGGCACAAAATGTTTATCAATAAACCCAAATATCTTTATTTCTTCTGTAAAAGGAAACCAAAAGTTGATATATCTATGTTCAGTTAATATTTTAGTATTTTATCTTATTTGGAAATAATCTAGATATTCAATTAATATCCATCATTTAACTTACCTGAGTATAACTTTAAGATTTGAAGTTACCAAAAAGATTTTGGAAACTCTTAAAGTAGACATACCAAAAGGCAGAATTATTGTTGAAAAGTTCATTTATAAACTTTTATAAATCTATTTACTTGTTCTTGACAATTATGTTTAGATTACTTATGAAAATCTGATGAGACATTAAACAGCTAACCATCACCTTAAATTATCTTTCTTGATGACAAATTTTGGAACAGAGACAGCATGAGCTTATTTGACTTTTACTAAACCTATGGAGAATAAAAGTTTTATATTTAATGCTGATAACTCTAAAGACGTGCCTGTTTTAATTAAACCAACAAACTTAAACTAGATTTTATTTTCTGAAGATTGTCTTAGATCACATGAACTTGAAAAACATTTGGGTTAGTTTCTATATTTCTGAGAGTATACTTGATTTACATAAATGCTTGTTTGTCTTTAAGCCAATTAAATAGACCTCTTTATAAATTAACTTCGGTGATACCACTGGAGGTAGAAAAAAATCACACATCTATGACATATGAAGACATACGTAAATATACAGAAACACATAGATCTTATAACTTACATTTTAAAATTTTATCTATATATGATAGGTACAATAATGCAAAACTCACTAGTTTATAAAAGCCAAATTGTGTTTCTGGCAGATGGAATAAGTGAATATTATTCACTCATAAAAAAAGAATGGAATCTTGCCATTTGCAACACCATGGATGGACTTTCGGGGTATTATACTAAATGAAATAAGTCAGAGAAAGAAAATACCATATGATCTCACTTATATATGGAATCAAAAAAAAAAAAAAACCCAAACAACAAGCAAACCCCTAGCTTAGATAGATACAGGGAACAGATTGGTGGTTTCCAGAAAAGGTGGGGTGGGTAGGTGGGTGAAAAAAGTTTTCAAGGGGATGTATTGTACAGCATTATGACTATAGTTAACACTATATTACATAAAAGTTATCATCAAATAAAAAAATCATAACTATGTATGGTGATGGATGTTAAGGAGACTTATTGATCATTTTGTAATGTATACAAATATTGAATCATTATGTTGTATACCTGAAACTAAAATAATGTTATATGCTAGTTATACGTCAATGAAAAAAGTTAGAAATAAAGGCTGTCTATCACCAAGTACTTACCATGGACCAGGTTATCTCATTTAAATCTCAACACAATTGTGCAACGTAGAGATTATTCCCCATTTTGGAGGTGATAAAATTGATTCTCAAAGAGTAACTTGCCCACACTCACTTAGCTAGAAACTGAACCTCTGACTTATCACAAAGTCTGTGATCTTTCCTGTATGCTATATTAACTAAAATAGGGATTTGGTTCTTTGTAAAATCAAATAGAGTATGATGATGAATGCATGTAAGTTTTAACTAGTATAGGTTTTAAAATTGGGGGGTAGAGTGGTTAGAAAATCAGGTATTGAGAATAGTGATGTATTTCTGCTCCTATGGTACCTCTGTCCAGCCACTTCACAATGGGACTAAGTCCAAAAACAATGACTTGAGACTTTGGCTTGTCTCTCCAACCAACATCTAAGGGTGGGTCAAACTAGTTGTACTGATTTGGCTATATCAGGGAGTCAAAGTAAACTGATTAATGTTTTCTCTTAAAAAATCCTTCTGAATATTTTCATCAGGGACAAAAAGTAAATATTCTTGACAGTACTGAACAACTCCAAGGAGACAAGAGGCATCCCCAAAGATAGTGCAAAAAATACTACCCTCCCAAGATCCAGAGCCACTCCCAAAGACAACCAAGAAAAAGGTAATTCCTCTGAGTGTTGGCAACAGTAGGGCCCTAGCCACCAATGGAATGCAATCCACATTTCTGTCCAGCCATATTTTGGGGGTCCCCCAACCTAATAGTGGAGCTGCCTGAACACATAAGAACCCACGTGCCCCAGTCAGGCAGAAAGCCAAGTCAAGTTCTCAGGGCACAAAATGAGATAAACAAGAAGGCAGCTGTTCCTGGGAGAGAAAAGGTGGACAACCAGTGGGTATCCGAAAGCAAATTCACAAGTCATGCTTCAAATATTTAATTCTCACACACGCTTTTTCCCTGCCAATCTGAAAGGAAAGGACAACGTGAAGGTTTCCCTCCCTCTCGCGACCAGGCACCACAGAGAGAGGCCTAGGAGAGCTGACTTTGATAAGAATTCTTACCCTTTGCCGGCTTCTTCCAGTTTCCTCAGGATTCTGCAGGCTGCAGACCGCGCGAGGCGTCCCAGCGGGTCTCAGGCTGGTCACAAGCAGCTGAAGAGGAGGGAAAATGGTTTTCCCTCTACGCTTTATAGTGAGCGCTTGGCTGAGACCCCTTTTTCTTTGAGGCGCCTCCTAAATGGATAAACTAATCTACATTAAAACTTCTCTGGGGCTTCCTGGTGGCGCAGTGGTTGAGAGTCCGCCTGCCGATGCAGGAGACTCGGGTTCGTGCCCCGGTCCGGGAAAATCCCACATGCCGTGGAACGGATAGCCCCGTGAGCCATGGCCGCTAGGCCTGCGCGTTCGGAGCCTGTGCTCTGCAACGGGAGAGGCCACAACAGCGAGAGGCCCGCGTACCGCAAAAAAAAAAAAAGTTCTCTGTTGTGGTCGCTGTAATTCAGGATTATGTTGGGTAAGATTAACCTGCTTGTTCGGCCTTAAAAGAAAATTGTATTCACCTGACACCTCAGGCTAGGCCCAGTCCGGCTTAAATCAGTCCGACCCGGAACTAGTCCTGTTTCTAACTCCTTGGCTGTCCGACCCTCCACCCGGTCCGCCTTCTGAGTCGGACGCGGTCCAACCTTTGACCCGGAAGGGTTTCTGAGTCGCACCCGGCCCAACTCTGGCTGTTTCTAGACCCGGTCTGGAAAAGAAACGCTCAAATAAAGCCTGAAAGCTCCTCAGGCAGAAGCTGCCGAGGCTCCGCGAGGGACGGACCCAGCACCTCCTGAGGCGGGAGACGCAGCGAGCTCACGGCTCAGCAGGTACCGTGTCTGGTTGCTCGTTGCTCCTGGGGCCGTCAGGGGTCTCCTTCGGTCCCCGCTTCTTACTGTTACTAACAGAACTGTTAAAAGATAAACTGAGGCATAGTAAACATTTTAAGAGTTTATTTGAGCAAAAGTCAATTTGAATCAGGCAGCATCCAGTCTAAAAGACAGAAAGGAGCTCCAGGGAGCTGTTGAAAATGAAAGACTTGCAGAAGGGAGCAGGAACGAGGAAAGTAAACTAGGCCAAGAAGCGGTGGGTTAATGCAGTTACTTTCCTTCAGGGGATGGCAGGGGCCTGTCAGGCAGACAGCCCCACTAGTGCTGATCAGGTGGTTCCTGACTGACTGCTTTAAGGTTCCATTTCTGGGAGAACTGAAACTGAATTAAGTCTCAGTTTGGTGACATGGGGCTTAGAATGAGTAACTCCATTTTGGGCTTGTTGTCTTGCTTTAACAATATCTAAAATTGAAATTCTACTTATAAACCAGCTGAGACTAGGAAAATATAGAAAGAGTAAATATTTTTCTCCCATGGAAAAAAAATAACGTGTTTTTAGCTTCTTGAAAGTAAAAATGTTGTCTTCTTTATATCCCCACTAATTATGGTGCATTTATATAAATGTTTTAATAAATATTTAATAAATCCATGTGTCTATATTTGACAGGTGAATTAATGTTTGTCTTATTACTAAGAATTCATTTTCTTTTCATAAACAGTATATGCCTTGAACCAAGTCTTAGTTAATGATTTAATATTAGTCTTAGTAAATCCCTAACTATAGTCTTAAAGTTATTCATGACTAATCCATTTGGGGTTTTTTGTCACACAAATGAAGGGCAGCATTCACCACTGGGGGCAATGGCTAGAATAGGCAGCAGAAATGGCCAAACCAGGATAGGAGCATCACATACTACCCAGTATGGAAGAAAAACACTTTTCCCTCTGCAGCCTGTTTTTTAGATGAGATTATTTACTGATGGTAAATATCTAACACCTGAGTTCATTTTAAAAAAGTTGAAAAGAAAAAGCAATTCACAATTTCCAAAACTATTTTTTAATCTTATAATACTAGGTTTATATTTGCTTTAATTTCTGTGGGGAATTACATAAAAATTGCAGATCTAGTGCCTGCCCTGGAGGAACTTACAGTCTAAAAGTAGAAAGAGAGTAAACAAAAATGAAAGATACTTAGAGGCAAAACCAATTTACACTTTGCTATTTTTAGAGGCTCCAGGGAGAGCAGAAATTTTCATTGCATACAGCACTCATGACTTTTGAAGAAAAAAATCATTGCCTTTTTATATGTTGCCTGCTTAGTGGATTCTGTGATGTGAGCTCTAAAGCATGAAATTACGAGGTGAATAGCGAAGAACTCACAAGCTTGGAAGAGATTTTCAAAAAGAAAAGAAAAGAGACACAAACATTACATGGTACATTTTTGAGAACCAGGAAATGTACAAGTATTGTTCCCCTGGCAACCATTGTGTAGAGTTTGTGAGTTAGCACAGCAGTTTCTCCTGTTTTCATATTGCAATCAAGAACTTGATTGTTTTCATTAATGTGATTATTTTGCATTTCCTTTCCTTTTTTTCTTTCCCTTTGTGCTTGTTTTACATCTAGGTCTAAACTCTGGTTGTTGTTCTCAATTTGTCAGAAGTGTAAGTTCTTGGACGCTAAGTAAGAACTGAAGCAAAATGAAAAAGCTTTAAATATTTGAATTCCAGAAAGTGAATATGTTTGTAGAATCAGTTTTTCAAAGGGAGCCCAAAGAGGAATTTCTGAATAACAAGAACATTATCCAAATCCTATTATCTTAAAAGGTAGTTTAAATTGTAAGCAGCCTGACTACTAGCACATAAATTATACTGCAAGTAAGCAGAGCTGTATCTGGGGGTAAAATTTAAAAAACACACTGTGCCTTTTGCCATCAATAATGTTACACAGTTAGTCTAGTTGATGTTTCTTCCAAATGAACTGTAAGTGAAAGATCACCCATTAACCTCTTCTTGGCTTCACTCACCTCCCTTCAGATTTCTACCTTGGCCTGACTGTAACCTTTCTTATTACCTTTGGATCCAATGATTCTTTAATCTCCCATCATTCCAAATTTAATCAAACCCTATCACTCGTGTTTTGTTTTGCTTTGCTTTGTTTAACAACTCCGTTGATCTTGTTTTGCAAAGCACTGCTGGAGAAATTCAGGCGAGCTTGCCAGTTGAGTTCTGTGCAATTAGGGCCTTCATGCTGTTCTGCTATCCTTTTATTCACCCATAACTAAATTCCTAAAGCATTTTCTTCAGCAGTTGTTCTAATTTTTTTTAACATCTTTATTGTAGTCTAATTGCTTTACAATGGTGTGTCAGTTTCTGCTTTATAACAAAGTGAATCAGTTATACATATACATATGTCCCCATATCTCTTCCCTCTTGCATCTCCCTCCCTCCCACCCTCCCTATCCCACCCCTCTAGGTGGTCACAAAGCACCGAGCTGATCTCCCTGTGCTATGCAGCTGCTTCCCACTATCTGTTTTACATTTGGTAGTGTACATATGTCCATGCCTCTCTCTCACTTTGTCCCAGCTTACCCTTCCCCCCTCCCCATATCCTCAAGTCCATTCTCTAGTAGGTCTGCATCTTTATTCCTGTCTTGCCACTAGGTTCTTCCGACCGTTTTCTTTTCTTTTCTTTTCTTTTTTTAGATTCCATATATATGTGTTAGCATATGGTATTTGTTTTTCTCTTTCTGACTTCACTCTGTATGACAATCTCTGGGTCCATCCATCTCACTACAAATAACTCAGTTTCGTTCCTTTTTATGTCTGAGTAATATTCCATTGTATATATGTGCCACATCTTCTTTATCCATTCATCTGTTGATGGACACTTAGGTTGCTTCCATGTCCTGGCTATTGTAAATAGAACTGCAATGAACATTTTGGTACATGACTCTTTCTTAATTATGGTTTTCTCAGGGTATACACCGTAATGGGATTACTGGGTCATATGGTAGCTCTATTTTTAGTTTTTTAAGGAACCTCCATACCGTTCTCCATAGTGACTGTATCAATTTATATTCCCACCAACAGTGCAAGAGTGTTCCCTTTTCTCCACACCCTCTCCAGCATTTATTGTTTGTAGATTTTTTGACGATGGCCATTCTGACCCGTGTGAGATGATATCTCATTGTAGTTTTGATTTGCATTTCTGTAATGATTAATGATGTTGAGCATTCTTTCATGTGTCTGTTGGCAGTCTATATATCATCTTTGGAGAAATGTCTGTTTAGGTCTTCTGCCCATTTTTGGATTGGATTGTTTGTTTTTTTGATATTGAGCTTCATGGGTTGCTTGCATGTTTGGGAGATTAATACTTTGTCAGTTGCTTCATTTGCAAATATTTTTTCCCATTCTGAGGGCTGTCTTTTCGTCTTGTTTATGGTTTCCTTTGCTGTGCAAAAGCTTTTAAGTTTCATTAGGTCCCATTTTTTTTTGTTTGTTTTTATTTCCATTACTCTAGGAGGTGGGTCAAAAAGGATCTTGCTGTGATTTATGTCATAGAGTGTTCTGCCTATGTTTTCCTTTAAGAGTTTGATGGTGTCTGGCCTTATATTTAGGTCTTTAATCCACTTTGAGTTTATCTTTGTGTATGCTGTTAGGGAGTGTTCTAATTTCATTCTTTTACATGTAGCTGTCCAGTTATCCCAGCACCACTTATTGAAGAGGCTGTCTTTTCTGCACTGTATATTCTTGCCTCCTTTATCAAAGATAAGGTGACTGTATGTGCGTCGGTTTATCTCTGGGCTTTCTATCCTGTTCCATTGATCTATATTTCTGTTTTTGTGCCAGTACCATATTCTCTTGATTACTGTAGCTTTGTAGTATAGTCTGAAGTCAGGAAGCCTGATTCCTCCAGCTCTGTTTTTCTTTCTTAAGATTGCTTTGGCTATTCGGGGTCTTTTGTGTTTCCATACAAATTGTGAAATATTTTGTTCTAGTTCTGTGAAAAATGCCAGTGGTAGTTTGATAGGGATTGCATTGAATATGTATATTGCTTTGGGTAGTAGACTCATTTTCCCAATGTTGATTCTTCCAACCCAAGAACATGGTATATCTCTCCATCTATTTGTATCATCTTTAATTTCTTTCATCAGTGTCTTATAATTTTCTGCATACAGGTCTTTTGTCTCCTTAGGTAGGTTTATTCCTAGATATTTTATTCTTTTTGTTGCAGTGGTAAATGGGAGTGTTTTCTTAATTTCACTTTCGGATTTTTCATGATTAGTGTATAGGAATGCAAGAGATTTCTGTGCATTAATTTTTTTTCCTGCTACTTTACCAAATTCATTGATTAGCTCTAGTAGTTTTTTGGTAGCATCTTTAGGATTCTCTATGTATAGTATCATGTCATCTGCAAACAGTGACAGCTTTACTTCTTCTTTTCCAATTTGGATTCCTTTTATTTCTTTTTCTTCTCTGATTGCTGTGGCTAAAACTTCGAAAACTATGTTGAATAAGAGTGGTGAGAGTGGGCAACCTTGTCTTGTTCCTGATCTTAGTGGAAATGCTTTCAGTTTTTCACCATTGAGGATGATGTTGGCTGTGGGTTTGTCATATATGGCCTTTATTATGTTGAGGTAAGTTCCCTCTGTGCCTACTTTCTGGAGGGTTTTTATCATAAATGGGTGTTGAAGTTTGTCGAAAGCTTTTTCTGCATCTATTGAGATGATCATATGGTTTTTATCCTTCAATTTGTTAACATGGTATATCACACTGATTGATTTGCGTATATTGGAGAATCCTTGCATTCCTGGAATAAACCCCACTTGATTATGGTGTATGATCCTTTTAATGTGCTGTTGGATTCTGTTTGCTAGTATTTTGTTGAGGATTTTTGCATCTATGTTCATCAGTGATATTGGCCTGTAGTTTTCTTTTTGTGTGCTTTCGGTATCAGGGTGTGATGGTGGCCTTGTAGGATGAGTTTGGGAGTGTTCCTCCCTCTGCTATATGTGGAAGAGTTTCAGAAGGATAGGTGTTAGCTCTTCTCTAAATGTTTGATAGAATTTTGTGAATCCATCTGGTACTGGGATTTTGTTTGTTGGAAGATTTTTAATCACAGTTTCAATTTCAGTGCTTGTGATTGGTCTGTTTATATTTTCTATTTCTCCCTGGTTCAGTCTCAGAAGGTTATGCTTTCTAAGAATTTTTCCATTTCTTCCAGGTTGTCCATTTTATTGTCATAAAGTTGCTTGTAGTAATCTCTCATGATCCTTTGTATTTCTGCAGTGTCAGTTGTTACCTCTCCTCTTTCATTTCTAATTCTGTTGATTTGACTCTTCTCCCTTTTTTTCTTGATGAGTCTGGCTAATGGTTTATCAATTTTGTTTATCCTCTCAAAGAACCAGCTTTTAGTTTTATTGATCTTTGCTATCATATCCTTCATTTCTTTTTCATTTATTTCTGATCTGATCTTTATGATTTCTTTCCTTCTGCTAACTTTGGGGTTTTCTGATTCTTCTTTCTCTCATTGCTTTAGGTGTAAGGTTAGGTTGCTTATTTGTGATGTTTCTTGTTCCTTGAGGTTGGATTGTATTGCTATAAATTTCTATCTTAGAACTGCTTTTGCTGCATTCCACAGGTTTTGGGTCATCGTGTTTTCATTGTCATTTGTTTCTAAGTATTTTTTGATTTCCTCTTTGATTTCTTCAGTGATCTTTTGGTTATATAATAGCGTATTGTTTAGTCTCCATGTGTTTGTATTTTTTACAGGTGTTTTCATGTAATTGATATCTAGTCTCATAGTGTTGTGGTCAGAAAAGATACTTGATACGTTTTCAATTTTCTTAAATTTACCAAGGCTTGATTTGTGACCCAGGATATGATCTATCCTGGAGAACGTTCTATGAGCACTTGAGAAGAAAGTATATTCTGTTGTTTTTGGATGGAATGTGCTATAAGTATCAATTAAGTACATCTTGTTTAATGTGTCATTTAAAGTTTGTGTTTCCTTATTTTTTTTCGTTTTGGATGATCTGTATATCGGTGAAAGTGGGGTGTTAATGTTCTCTACTATTATTGTGTTACTGTCAATTCTGCCTTTTATGGCTGTTAGGATTTGCCTTATGTATTGAGGTGCTCCTATGTTGGGTGCATAAACATTTACAATTGTTATAGCTTCTTCTTGGATTGATCCCTTCATCATAATGTAGTGTCCTTCTTGGTCTCTTGTAATAGTCTTTATTTTAAAGTCTGTTTTGTCTAATATGAGAATTGCTACTCCAGCTTTCTTTTGAGTTCCATTTGCATGGAATATCTTTTTCCATCCCCTTACTTTCAGGCTATATGTGTCCCTAGGTCTGAAGTGGGTCTCTTGTAGACAGCATATATATGGGTCTTGTTTTTGTATCCATTCAGCTAGTCTATGTCTTTGGTTGGAGCATTTAATCCATTTGCATTTAAGGTAGTTGTTGATATGTATATTCCTATTACCATTTTCTTAATTGTTTTGTGTTTGTTATTGTAGGTCTTTTCCTTCTCTTGTGTTTCCTGTCTAGAGAAGGTCCTTTAGCATTTGTTGTAAATATGGTTTGTTGGTGCTGAATTCTCTTAGCTTTTGCTTGTCTGTAAAGGTTTTGACTTCCCTGTCGAATCTGAATGAGATCCTTGCTGGGTACAGTAATCCTGATTGTAGGTTTTTCCGTTTCATCACTTTAAATATATAATCCCTTCTGGCTTGCAGAGTGTTTACTGAAAGATCAGCTGTTAACCTTACAGGGATTCCCTTGTATGTTATTTGTTGCTTTTCCCTTGCTGCTTTTAATATTTTTCTTTGTATTTAATTTTTGATAGTTTGATTAATATGTGTCTTGGCGTGTTTCTCCTTGGATTTATCCTGTGTGGGACTCTCTGCACTTCCTGGACTTGATTGACTATTTCCTTTCCCATATTAGGGAATTTAGCTATAATTTCTTCAAATATTTTCTCAATCCCTTTTTTATTTTGTTCTTCTTCTGGGACCCCTATAATTTGAATGTTGGTGCATTTAGTATTGTCCCAGAGGTCTCTGAGACTGTCCTCAATTCTTTTCCTTCTTTTTTCTTTATTCTGCTCTGTGGTAGTTATTTCCAGTATTTTATCTTCCAGGTCACTTATCCGTTCTTCTGCCTCAATTATTCTGCTATTGATTCCTTCTAGAGGATTCTTAATTTCATTTATTGTGTTGTTCATCATTGTTTGTTTGCTCTTTAGCTCTTCTAGCTCCTTGTTAAACCTTTCTTGTATTTTCCTCATTCTGTTTCCAAGATTTTGGATCATCTTTACTATCATTACTCTGAATTCTTTTTCAGGTAGACTGCCTAGTTCCTCTTCATTTGTTTGTTCTGGTGGGTTTTACCCTGCTCCTTCATCTGCTATGTGTTTCTCTGTCTTCTCATTTTGCTTAACTTACTGTGTTTGGGGTTTCCTTTTCACAGCCTGCAGGTTCATAGTCCCCGTTGTTTTTGGTGTGTGCTGCCAGTGGGTAAGGTTGGTTAAATGGGTTGTGTTGGCTTCCTGGTGGAGGGGACTGGTGCCTGTGTTCTTGTGGATGAGGCTGGATCTTGTCTTTCTGGTGGGCAGGACTACATCCGGTGGTATGTTTTGGGGTGTCTGTGACCTTATTATGATTTTAGGCAGCCTCTCTGCTAATGGGTGTGGTTGTGTTCCTGTCTTGATAGTTGTTTGGCATAGGGTGTCCAGCACTGTAGCTTGCTGGTCATTGAGTGAAGCTGGGTGTTAGCGTTGAGATGGAGATCTCTGGGAGAGCTCTCGCTGATTGATATTACATGGGTCTGGGAGATCTCTTCTGGTCCAGTGTCCTGAACTCGGCTCTCCCACCTCAGAGGCTCAGGCCTGACACCTGGCCGGAGCACCAAGACCCTCTCAGCCACATGGCAGAGGCATTGTCAAGAGTGGCCCCTGCAGAAAAGCCTCTTAGAACAGGAACCATCTGCTCTCCAGTGGGTCAAGACATGGAGACAGGAGAGATTTCCAGACCTGGCTCATTGTGCAGCTCAGGGAGTCCGGGCGCATCAGAGCTGCCAGGGAAAACCTGGCATCTGCGCATACCTGGCTTGGCCGTGAGGACCCAAGGGATGCCGTGCCCAGCTCAGCCTGTAATCCTTTTTCAATTTCCTCCAGGCTCCAACCACACTATTGTCTTCTTCAGGCTAAGTAAAGACTTTTCCTCTTACTTGATTGATGGGACAGAGCTTAAGGAGTTACTTTCCCAAATCTTATTCCCTTTATCTATTGTAAAAGTTTCCCAAGCTTTCAGCAGATGGCCCCAGCAAAGAAAGAAAAAGAAAAAAAAAGGAAGAAAAGAAAGAAAGAAAAAAAAGGGCATATTCAGTGTAGACTAATTCAAAGGGCAAGGGTTTCAAGGAAATCTACAAATGTAGGAGCTGCATAGTAACTTAGGGCTAGTAATCTTTAGGCCCAAATGGACAATTGAATAGAGCAGTTACTGGGTTTTGAAAGAGGAAGCTCCTGTACATTTGGCCACCTTGGGGAGCAATTAAGTCTAGGAAGGTAGCCAGCTCAAGATGACTCTAAGATGAGAGGGCCAGTACCTAACCCCTCTCTCCTCCCTTGCATGTTCCTCTCCCTTGCCTACTGATGGGATCCATGGATCAGCTTGCCAATGCGGACGGCAGGGTGAAGTTTGGAGAGACAAATAGAAATTATCTAGCATAGACTCCAACAAATGCTTTTGTTGTGTCTATTATGTAAAATGATCATTTTAGATTTTATAAAGAATAAATAATTGGCCCTGTCCTCAACTTCTGCAGAATCTCAGAGCCTAGAAGTGAAGATGTATATACACCTACAAGTATAAGCCATGTGCATAAGGCATGTAAACAATCATGTAAAAAAATAAAATTCAAGAGAAAGATCAGTGTTATAAGGTAGCTACACATACAGTGCTGTAGCAGTAGAGGCAGGTGAGAGATTACTACTACATGGGAGAAATCACAGAATGTTTTCATGTGACTGGGACTTATAAGGGTGAGGAGAATTTACAAGTATGCAGATAGAGATGTCAGGGGAGCCATTCTTGTCAAAGAGAGCAGCAAGGGCTAAGGCAGTGAGATATGAAAACCAGGATTATGTAAAGAAACATATAATGGGCAAGAAAGTTGTGAAGTTGGGCAGTCTGCAAAGGGAGTTTGGTTGAGAACTCATGGTGATGAAAGCTAACTTTCCCAATGTTTACTGTGTTGTATCATCATACTAAATGAATAACATTCATTAATACTTTTCATGCAAGAGATGCATGAAGCGGATACTATTATCCCCATTTTACAAATGAGGAAACTGACTCTTAGGGTGAGGTTAAATAATTTCACCAGTTGCAAAACCAAAAAATGGCTTTCTTTTAGGATTTGATGACAAATAACATTTTATTAAAGGCAAACAGAGTGCCCAGCATGTAGCAGATATCTAGTATGTGTTAGTGAGCATTAGCCGCCTGAACCATCTTGACCTTTGACCTGTAGTAAAATTAATCTGACAGCAGTGTTGGGTGATTTAGCAGGAGAGCAGTGCTGAGAGGGAGATAATAGGGGCATTAATGGGGATAGTGATGGCAGGAATATATAAAATAGGGTGGGTTTGGGAAATACTACTGTGATCAGGCTTATGTAACTTGGCAACTGATAAGATGGGAGGCTAGAAAACAAGGGTGAAAGATAGGACAGTTCCCTAATAAATATGTTTGCTTCCTTCTGTTCCCTTTCTCTGCAGACAGCTTCCTGATCCCCCTAATCACCTCCCACTGGGCCTTTCTTCTCTTTCCTCTTTCTTGTTCCCACCTGGTAAACTAGGATAATTATTAACTGTTTTTTGATTACATTATCTGAAACATCCTTTTAGTTAGTCTCAGTTCAAGTTCTCATTATTAGAGCTTACTTAGAATATTGTAATAATCTTCTATTTTCTTTATCTCCTATTTCTCTTTCAAAAATTTATCATCTCAACTTTTTTTCAGATTTTAAAAATTTATAATCATTTTCCCATTGAAACATTTCAATGTTTCCCAATTAGCTAAAGGATAGGTGAGTAATACACCATACAATAAAATGTTATATTGCTGTTAAAAAAGATGAGATACATGTTTATATACTTTAATGAAAAGACGTCTACATAAAAAGACCAGTTGTAGAATTATATGTATAATGGGAACCTATTTTTATATTGAAACAGTTTATATGCAGTATATATTTTACACCCATTTGTCTATGTATGTATAAAAGTTGGAAGAATATATACCAATTTATTCCTTCTTTAGTATTGAGGAGGTTTTCACTTTTCTATACATAGTTTTGGGTTTTTAAAAATCCTTTACAGCAAGCTTTATATTATTTCTGTAATTAAAGTTTAAAAAAAGAATAAAACACAAACCCCTTGCCTTGGAATTTAAGGCCCTTTAGATTTTGAGCTTCGGTTATTTTAACCATCTATCCTAACCTCTCACTATGCCTCGGATGTCTTATTCCCTAATTAGCAAATACGTTGGCCGTGGGCTGGCATTCCTCTCATCCTCGCTCCTAGCAGCATGACTAAATTGCTCGTGGCACTTTTTCATATTGAACCTGCATATAGTCATAGAATCTTTTATAACTTCAGACATCTACTACCAATTAGTTATGGGGGATGGAAATTTTGCCAACTCAAGTATAATCTGATCAAATTGAACCCTTCAGTGTTTCCTGAGTGCATTCTGTTCTTTCTTAACTCAAGGACTTTGTTAATGTGATTTTTTTCCCAACTAGTAGACACTTAACCCCACTATCTATCTGGCACTGAAATCTGTTCCTTTATGAGGCTTTTCCATTCTCCACATTAGACATAAGCTCTTCTTCTTTTCTTTGTAGTCATTTAAAAATTAATTGTATTAATCCATTCACATGTGTGTTTTATATTAAATATTGGGGTATACATTTCAAGAAGCAATCATGTTTGTTAATGATTCAATGTCTGTCTTATAATACCTTGATAACTGAATGATCAGTCAGCACTTGTTGAATTGAAATGTGTTTGGATTTGTTTTTAGAACTTCCAAGAAAAAAATTAATATCTAGATCCTTACATCAATCATGCCTATCATTAGTATTTAAAACAAAGCTTATGCAATCTAGGTTTCATAATCAACATCTAGATTTCTTAAATTGCCTCCTATATTGTGCCCTTCCATAGTTCTATTACCAGTATTTATATCTGAAGAAGTATGATACTACCCATTCTTTAGACAATTGTTTTAAAACTTTCCACAGTTCCCTGTTGCTGAAGAAAGAACACATTTGTTATTAAAGAGCAGTGGATTTTAGCAAAGCTATAGACTTCTAAGAAATATCACAGCTCTACACAAACTACTTTAAAAAATTCTGTAAGGCAGGAAGAACGACACGGTCTTGAAAAAGAATGAAGGTGAAGATATTTTTATTTCTGAAAATACACATAAGACTATAATTACATTTTGGTGACATTGAGGTGGTGAATGTGTGAACTCTATAAATATAAGTATTATCCCCAAATTACGTGCATTAAAATAATATGGACAAAAAGCTTTTATGAGAAATTTTACAGTCTCACATGTCACCTCCTCTAGGAAGCTTTTTCCAGCTCCTTCTGGGAAGACAAAATTGTTCTTTGTTACGTTTGTGGTTCTTTGTCCAATCGTGTGTAAAATTTATTGTCTAATGAAATTTTAGGATTTCATTACTTATTCATGGACCTGTTTCTCAACACAGATTACAAGTTCCTTGATTTTAGGAACTGTTTTTGTTTCCTTTACATCTCTGGTACCTACCACAGTGTTTAGCACCTTAAAGGTGCTTTAATAAATAATTTTTGAATCAAAGAATTGAGACTCGCTAGAATTGACCCCTCCAAGTTCCATCCTGCCTTCCAGGTTTAGCTCACATATCTCTCTGTGAAATCTCTGCTTCTTTTTCTTCTCTTTCTCCATCCCATGCAGAATTGATTTTTCCCTCTTTTGTGGTGCCTTTGTACCTGGACACACTTCTACTACAGTGTGTAACCCACTAAATTCTAATTATTTACAACTCTGTCATTTCTACTGTAGTCTTTGTGGGGACGCAAACTTATTTATGTAACCCCAGATTCTACCGTAACAACTGGTAAATAATGAGTTTGAATAAATAAATGGATGAATGAAAAAAATAACTAAATTGTTTTTTATTTTATATATTTATCACTTAAAATATCTCTTTGAAATAATGGTCTTATATTGTTAATATCTGTTCTTTCCTGTTATCAATATCTCTATCCATCATTTATTTATATCTGTCAGTCTATCTATCATTTTTCTGTCTCCATCCTTTTATTTGTTCTCTCTCTTGTTCCTTAAAAGTAGGGAGAGAGTATCTAAGGCATATGGTATGCCTTGATTGGCTCAGATTCTGGTAGGAATCTAGGGAGCTGCTGTCCTAAAGGCCACATGAGGATACTAAGCACAGAAGAGAGGTCATTCAATAAACTAGGCCAGAATAAAAACTTCCCACATCACTGAGTTCTCCCATTTTATACAATTGAAAATAATTTACTAGCATATTGAAGCTGTCAGTTATTATACAAATTTATAAAAAGATTACCAATTGAATTGCAGGCATAGGAACAATGTAAGTTAATGATATTTTTGGTGATGATGATAATATTGTGAAATAGAGGTCTTGAGCCACTTGCTTAGAGGTAAATAGCCAGCCAGAGTAGTAAAGTCAGAGATTGCTCCTGTGGATTCCCCCTTGTCCTTTTCTTTAATAATGAGATAACCTTATGTCAAAACATAATATCTCTACATAATTCAAGACAAACAGAAGAATCTTGTTGTGGTTTTTGAGTCTCATCATCCAAGTTCATGAATAGTTCAGAGACTGCAAGGTACAGTATGAATATCTTATTTCTTGTCATGATAAAATATGACTATTTACATGTGTCCCTACTTGGTTCTTATGTATCTGTGGTGTTTTGGCTTTTACTTATAAAGTTGATCATTGCTTCTGTTGGATAAGAATGATCTAATTATCAATTAAAAATGAGAGGGTCTATCTCTGTTCATTTCTGAAATTTAGTGTCCCTTCCCTGGGAGAGGACATGAAGATCTGTCTAGTTATGACAGTGACACTTTCTTGTTGTATAATCCACAAGTCAGTTTGTTTTTCCTGGAGGACTAAACATTTGTTCAAAGAATTGTTGTCAAAGGAGTAGACTTTTTGTCATCAACATGTAAAGATAATTTTTTTTTTTTTCGGTACGCAGGCCTCTCACTGTTGTGGCCTCTCCTGTTGCGGAGCACAGGCTCCGGACGTGCAGGCTCAGCGGCCATGGCTCACGGGCCCAGCCGCTCCGCGGCATGTGGGATCTTCCCAGACCGGGGCACAAACCCGTGTCCCCTGCATTGGCAGGCAGACTCTCAACCACTGCGCCACCAGGGAAGCCCTGTAAAGATAATATTTTTTTCATGGATACTTTGCATGAAGTATTGTTCTTTTAAAAAACTTGGGTTTGGATAGCTCTTTGATATTTGGAATCCAAAGGGTACATGGACCAGGTGCAATCCAGAATCAAAATAGTTTTCTAGAAATACTAGCAAAAGAGAGTAGATAGAAGAATGTTTCAGTCTAATAGGAAGAAATGTCCCCATGAACAAAAAATGAATGCTTTGATAATGGTATTTAATCTGAAGATTGAGCTAAAGAAGACAGTGGCTGGGGACATGATTTGCATAAAGGGAGATAAGAATAAAAACACATAATGTAATTGAGTGGAATAGGTGATTTAATCTACTAATCACCAGAATTTTGCCTGGTCTATTAGGTAATGTCTAAGATGTGTTTCAACACTGGTTCTATAATTTTATTACACATATTGACTTTATAAAGTAAAGAAACTTGAGCCAATGCATATGATTCTTTAAAAAATAGATTTTATGATGTATTAACTATTATGTTAACTAGTTTAAAAGAGAATATTTGTAAAATATGTGTAAGGGATGAAAATAGCAAACGTACAAAGTACATACTCCTCAGTTTAAGAAATAGAATATTACCATTAGTTTTTGAAGTCCCTACATCAATTTTCCAAAACATCAATCCATACTCCCTTCAGAAATAGAGACCACTTGAGTTTATTGTTCTCTTTTATTTGTAATTTTACCACATGTTGGAATAACAATGTGTCATTTAGTTTTGCTGCATAACAACAATAACAAATCCCAAAATGTAGTGGCTTAAAATAATAAATGTTCACTATTTCATGCGATTCTCTGAGTTGTCTAGGCAGTTCTTTGGAAAGGCTCCGCCGTTCTCTTCTGGGTCATCTCACCTGCAGTCATCTGGTGGCTCAGCTGGGGGCTGGATTGTCCAGGATGGCCTCACTCACCTATCTGATAATAGATTCTACGTCAGCTGGGATCCTTGATCACATGTCTCTATCAAAGATCAGGCTAACCCAGATTTGTTCACATGATGATGGCAAGTTCCAAGAGCAGTGGGGGAACAAGTGCCAAAGCAAGGAGAGATGTTCAGGCCTCCAGCTGTGTCACATTTGCTTATGTCCATTGACCAAAGTAAGTCACATGGCCAAGTCAAAATCCAAGGAGTAGAGAAATAGAGTCTATGTCTTGAAAAGAGCAGCTGTAAAGTCACATTGCAAAAGGGTGTGCAAATAGAGATGGGAAGAATTTGTGACTTTTGTTGCAGTCAACCACTCCTAAAAATAGCTTTTAGTTTTGTATGTTCTTAAATAGTATATAAATAGAATAATACTGAATAATTCTCTGTGACTTGCTTTTTCTACCCAGTATTATTTTTATCCAAATACTTATTTTGTTTCATGTATTATTAATTCATTCATTTCACTGCTATTGTCAGTTTTTTAATGCCTTTTTCAAAATACTGTTTTTAAAAAATCTTTATATTATATCAAATTCATAATTTATCACTCGTTTTTTGTGGTTTGCCTTTCTTCATATATTGTTAAAAATATCTTTCTATTCCCTGTTGTAAAAAAAGATATTCTTTTACCTTATATCCTAAAATTTTATAGTTTCACACTACTCTGTGAAATCTTTATTCCTTAGGAATTGATTTTTGAAAATTATATGATATCACCACATTTCTTACCGGATATTATTTAAATTTTCTACCACTCTCCAGTGATCTTCACGGTATTGAGTCTCCCAGTCCATAAATATGACTTATTTCAATATTTATTTCGGTTGTTTTCTATTTTTCAACAATATTTTATGTATTTTTCCTATAAAAGTTTTGCACATTTCTAGGTACTTCTTTTTGTGCTAAATATCTTTTTAATATTATCTTTTCTAAACGTTTGTTGATAGTGTATAAAATTGCACTTAATTTCTATATCTAGAACACTTGCTAAACTCTATTCTTATAATTTATCTGTACATTCATTTGCTTTTTTACTTAGATAATAATATTAACTTTGAATAGTGATGGCATTGTTTCCTTATTTCTAATTATTTTACTTTTAATTTACTTTTGATGCCTTATTGTGCTGATTAAGACTTCTACTAAAATGTTCAATACAAATGGCAATGGGGAGCAAGTTTTTCTTGAAATTATCATAAAAGGAAAGCATTAAATTTTGTTTTCTTCCTGGAGGTGACACATGGAGTGCCACTGATCACATAATACGATTTCCTTTCTATTTCTAATTTTCTAAGAGTTCTTTTTTTCTCTTACCTAGGAAGGGATTTAGAGTTTTATCAGCTATTGAGATCGTATATTTTGAAATCTATAAATTAATGTGGTAAATTATTTCAATTTATTTTCTAATATTAAAAATGTTTGCATTCCTGAGCTAAACTAAATGTAGTTATTCTGTATTGTTTTTAATATGCATTGCTGGATTAAATTCTGTAATATTGTATTTAGGACCTTTGAATTTCTGATTATAAATGAGATTGTCCTATAATCCATTTTCTAATAGTATTCTTATATTTTAGTTTCACAATTTTTCTAGTTTCACAAATTGAGTTGAAGATTGTTTCTTCTCTTTCATTTACTTAAAATGTTAACTGTTTGCTCCTTGAATATTTTAAAGAAACTGCAAGTAATCTAGTATAACCATTATTATTGTTATTATTTTTAGTGAAGATTTAGTCAAAGGATGGAATAAATCAGGTTGTTAGTTTTTCTTAATTTAGTTCTGCTACATCAGGGGTCCCCAGGCCCCAGTCCCCCCCACCCCCACCCCCCGTGCCCTGTATCAGTCCACGGCCTGTTAGGAACCAGGCCGCACTGCAGGAGGTGAGCAGCAGGCTAGCAAGGGAAGCTTCATCTGGCGCTCCCCATTGCTCGCTCGGGTTACTGCCTGAACCATCCCTCTCCCACACCGTCCATGGAAAAATTGTCTTCCATGAAACTGGCCCCTGGTACCAAAAGGTTGGAGATCGCTGTGCTATATAATGTTTTTCTCAGAAATTGCCTATTGCATACAATTTAAAAAATATTACTCCCTTTTTATTCAGATTCTTTGAGTCTTATTTTTTTCTTGATCACTCACTTGATCACTCATTTTTTCTTGATCACTATTGTTAATTTTGTTAGGCTTAATTTTTTTTGGCTTTATTGGTCTCTATTTTATTTTTGTTTGCTATTTCATTATTTTTGGCTATTATATATATTACTTCAAATTCTATTGGGGTATATTTTATATTTCTTTATCTCACTTCTTAAATTGGAAGCTTAGCTAATTAATTTTGATTTTTTTCTTTCTAATATGGTCATTTTACAGCTGTATAATTTTCTCTTAAGAACTGCTTTAGCTACAGGCTGCAATTTTGATATGTGTTACTTTCATTATCATTTAGTTTTATGTATTTTCTAATTTTCATCATTGAGTCCTTCTTTGACCCATGAATTATAGAAGTTTCTAACTTCTAAACACATGGGATTTTCTAGTCAGCTGTTGATTATTGATTTCTACCATAATTGCATTACAGACAGAGGGAGTAGTTTTTTTGATTCCTATCTTTTGACATTTACCAAGATACGTTTTATAGGCCAGTATGTTGACAGTATTCAGAAATGTTGCAAGTCTGAAAGCAAAGATTGTATATTCTACAGTTATGTTCTTTATAGTGGCTTCATATCAGGCTGGTTTTTATGCTGTTAAATATTCCATATTCTTACTTTATTTTTATTAGGTGTATCTATTACTTAGAAAGGTATGTTGAGATCTTATGCTATGATGGTAAATCTGTCCACCTCTCTTTGTAGCTCTGTCAAAATGTATGTATAGCTGTGTTGCTAAGAAGATATGTTTAGATTGTTTATAGCTTTGTGGTAAAAAAAATCTTTTATCTTCTGCCACTAGACCATAAGCTGTATAAGGGAAGAACTTTTTTTTTCTTGTATACACTCATACATCCTATTATGTTTGAATTATGCCACTGGTGCTATCATATATTGCACCATCCAGACCAGAAATGGCCACCGATAGAATGATAATTTCTATTGAAAGCACAACTGAAGTGCAAGCTCAGAAAAATTATCTGGTGAAGATGGGATGTTATACTATGGAGTGCAGCACACACTCCACATCAATGATGATTACGTGGTACAGTTTCCAACATATGCTGTGTGAATTTGGAAAACAAGGGGTGAGATTAAGAATGGCCTCATGTGCCGTCATTTACAGTGGCCCACTTGGGGGTATTTGTGCTTCCCATCGCACAGCTCTGGGCTTTGCATGTTTAAAAGTACTGGTTCCCAAAGCAAGACGGATTTCACCAAGGGGAAGCAGCAAGATTTCCATTGATTTTAAGCAATGCCTCCTTACTGGGCACTTTAAACTCCTTGGTCAGGGAGATCAGAGGATAAAAAGGAATAACATTCTTGGTGGAGGAAATTGACTTTAATAATCAGGAGAAAGAAGGCTGCTGTTACACAGTGTAGATGGGGAGATACATGTGGCACCTAGGCAACCCTCTGGGGCATCTTTTGGCACTTGCTTCCTAACTGTTGTCATAAGTGGTTGTGGTAGCAGTTACAACCTGAGAAAGATGTGGTGAACAGGGTCTCAGACTCCTCAGAGCCCAGCAGAGGTGCTAGCTGTGAGTGAGGGGAATCTCAAATATATAAAGGAAAGATAAGCACCAGCTGCAAGAGTAAGGACTTCCTCTTGTGAGTTTCCCAGCAAAAAGACCCACCAGATTCCCAGAGGAACTACTCTAAGAACTTAAACAAAAGAATAGATCCAAGCAGTGCACAGAGAGGACTATAGAGGGCACTATGTTGTGCTACTCAGCTCCTTCTTTCAGTTTTGAAGGATGTATTTCTTCTGCTGCTGAGAGAGCTGCTGGCTGATGGATTCAATTTCAGCAACTTCTGGTAATTGCTCTTGACTGAAGAGAGTCACCTTTCTCAACATCATGCCCTCTTTCTAGGGTCTATAATATGCATCTATGAAGACTGCCTGCATCTGTGACTGGCTGATGCACATTTATAGACACCTGACCCCTGCCTCAGTTTCAGAACTCCCCACGGAGTTTGTTGTGACTGATCATAACCCAGTTTCTCCTATGCCCAATCCTGTCTCTTCCCTTTCCCCGCAGGTTTTAATCCTGAGACAACTCCTTTATGGCATGATAATATCCATTTCAGAGTAAACTTCCTGGGAACCTGACCTGAGACAGATAGGAAATTTTTCTTTTCAAGTTTGGTAGACTACACTTGTAAAACTGTTTAAGACTAGGGAGGTCACTAGTTAACATTTTAATTTCTTCAGTGGTCATATCTTTTAATAGAGGTTTAAAATTATAGCCATAAAAGCCTTATATACTTTTGATATGTTGAAATCTTAAAATCTTTATAAGTATTTCTATTACTTTGGGTAGGACTCTATTTGATTGTAATATAAGATGTAATATCAGATTATTCACTCCTTGTAGACAAGAAGTCTAATTTTTAAGTGGTTTTGCATCTTGAACACATTAAACTATTTATAAAACTTTAAGTTTTCTACACAGGTAATAAGTACAACAATATCTGCTAATAATTATAGTTTAAGCTCCTTTCTCTTCATTCTGATCATTCTTATATCAGCCTACATCTTATAACATTGACTAAGACATCATTACCATTTTGAACAATAGTATTGTTCTTATCTTTTCTGCATACTAAAAGAAATGCATTTAATACTTCTCTAGCAATGGTAATAGTAATAGTAGTAGTAATAATAATAATAAAAATGCTAAATGCTT
This sequence comes from Delphinapterus leucas, assembly GCF_059928025.1. Lineage (NCBI taxonomy): Eukaryota > Metazoa > Chordata > Mammalia > Artiodactyla > Monodontidae > Delphinapterus > Delphinapterus leucas. Next base: position 72,834,635 of record NC_143139.1, read on the forward strand.
GTAGAACATCACTTTTATGAAGTTAGGCAACTTCCCTTCTATTCTTCCTTTTCTAAGAGTTTTCTTTCTTATCATAATTAGATATAAATTTAATTATTTATTTCTACATACATTGAGATACTTGTGTGACTTTTCTCCTATAGTTTATTACAGTAGTAATGTTAAGCTCTCCTTTTATTCTTGGGGTAAAACATATTTGATCATAATTTACTTTTTTACAAGCATATTGTTAGATTCAGTTAGCTAAAATTTTATTTATTTATTTTTGCATTTCTGTTATGAATAAAATGGTTCTATAATTTTCTTTTTTCCTTTTCTTGTGCTGCCTTTTTCTGGCATTAATGATTTTCTGGACTTCTAAATTAAATAAGGCAAATTTCACTCTTTTTATTTTCTATAAGAAACATGTTTCAGACATAGATTATCTCTTTAAGTTTTGGAATAACTGCTTCATAAAAATGTCTGTGACACAATTTTTCAGGGAGACAGTATTGATTACCAGTTCATTTTTTAATGGTTATTTGATTTATTTTTCTATTTTTCTTGCACAAATCTGGTATTTTGTGTCTTTTCCTATCATTACCCATTCCACTGAAATTTTAAAATTTATTAGATTATAGTTGTAATGTTATTTTATTATTGTAAAAATACATATGTGTTAATTAAAAATCTTAATTTTCTTGATTTTTTAGTCATATGTATTCTTTTTTAATAAATTAATTTCCCATTTCTGTCTATAGTATTAATATATACAAAGAATTAGATTTTAGTTTTGTTAAAATTTTCTATTCTTTTTTTGTTTATTTCATTATTTTCTGCTCTATTATTTTCTTAGTTTTCAATTTTATTTTTCATAGTCTCATCTTTATGATCTTTTTTTGAAGAGACAAAAATTTAATCAAGACATTTCTTGATTACTTTGTATGTATAAAATATGTATGACCATCTTTTTTTCTTCTGTTCTTATTTTTTAAATTTTTTTCTATAGATATGGCACAGGTCATACTTATACTTCCTTACTTATCTTTTGACTCAGCTGATTTTATATCTAAGAGTTCTTTTAAAAAATCCAAAAGAGACTATGTAATAGTAGAAATGCTCTTCTTACCCCTTCAACTTGTTTTGAGGGAATTATATGAATATTTTTCTCGAAACACAAATTTGAGAGGTTGATGTTTAGAGATTACTAGTCTACTAGTTATTTAGCTCTGGATATTAGCATAGGGCCAGGATGTTGGGCAGCCATACTGTGGATGGCTATTTTCATTCTCTGTAATTTTGGTTTAATCCTAATCCAAGTGAAAGTTTGAGAATTTGAAGTTCTTAACCTAGTCCCTTTACTTCCAGCCATTATCTCACCAAATTTGAAGATATTAGCAAGTCATCTTTTCCAGAATCTTGTATATATTTTTTTCTTCCAGACTACTGCACTACTCTCTCCAATGGGGAAATCCCATGTCAGTTGCCTACATCTTTCTGATTTGTCTATTAACCAGACACATATCTCAGAATTTGTGTTTGGAATCTTGGGACTACTCCCTGGTATCAGTGTTGGTGCTACTTTTTTATTGTTTTTATAGAATTTTAATTGCCAAATTAATGTGCCTTTTCTAGAGAAAATGAAATAATCTTGCTATTCTGAAACTATTAATTGTCAATCCCATCACATTGTCCATCCATGTCAATGTCTATCCCATTTATGGAATGGGAGAACTGTTAAGAAGAGTCAATCACCAGAATAGCTATATTTTCTCTATCAATTGTTAAATTTACGGACTTTGTTAAATAGGTATTATTGACATCGTGTATCTTCCTCTAGTATCAATAATAGTGAAAAACCTCATTTAATGAGCCAATTAGCATGTAGTATTATGTCAAGACCAATTAGTGAAGGCATATAGTTTTACATAAATTTGATTGATCTCTTCCAGTAGACTGTCATTATTTCTGCATATTCTGATATCTGAGTTGACTCTTATGCCATTTTTTAGTGGCTTTACTTACTTGTAAAGGAATCCTTAATGTATGTCTCTGTAACATGATGCCAGAAGAAAATGGTCACGTATTTTTTATCAGCATATCTGCATTAAAACCTTTTGACTTATAAAATTCTAACCAGATAGACTACTTCTTAAAACACTCAGTAGGCTGAATGTGTTTGCAGTGTTAAACCCAGTATTGATGATGGATGGTGGTTATTTAAGGAAATAATAATAGGGATATGGCTGTGCACATGGTGAATAGTTAAGATCAATAAATTTATCTTTTATTTAGAATATATCAGCCTATTTACATTTGAAAAAGAAAATATATAGATTGGGATTCTATATTTTTAGTTATGGTCTTCTGTTGGCATTCCATTCTCTAATATCTTCATTTAATGAACTCTACTTACTCTTCAATAGGTAGGAGTTTTACCTAACACTTATTTTTATTATGCATGCAGAAGAAATGTCTAGTTAATTTAGAAATATAATTATACTAGGCAAACTTGTTTTGCCGTAAGTGAAAACTCAAAATAATGATATTTAAACAAGACAAAATTCTGGATACTTGATCAAGAGTTAATATAGTGATATATTATATAGTATAGTATACTATATAATATATAGTAACTGTCCCTCCACAGTTAGGGACCCTGGCTCTTTCTACTTTTGGTCTGCCATCCTCAATATTATCTTCCATCTGAGGGTCAGAGTGTCTGGTCTAGTTTCATTCATCATGTCTTAATTATAGCCAGCAGGAAGGAGAAAGGAGAGATGAAGGAAAGACCTGTTTCCTTCAAGGTTACTTTTTAGAAGCTGCATACTCCTCTTCCCTTTATGAAGCACCAGCAAAAACTTATAGTTATCTGCCATCCTAGCTGCAAAGGAAATTTAATCTTTATTTTAAATGTTTTCTAAGCTAAAGATTGACAAAGGAGAGAATGGACATTGGGGACAAACAGCATTCTTTGATGCAGTAAATACCCTTCAAGACAGTATATCTGTATTAGTTTTCTATTGCTGCTCTAACAAATTACTACAAACTTATGTGGCTCAAAACAGCACAAATTTGTCTTATAGTTCTGGAGGCCAGAAGGTCACGATGGGTTTCACTGGAGTGAAATCAAGGTGTTAGTAGGATCATATATCCTGTAGGAATGAATGTTTCCTTGCCTTTTCCAGCTTCTAAAGGCCACCCACATTCCTTGGCTCATAGCACCCTTCCATCAAGCAATCACATCACCATTCTGAACCTCAGCTTCTGACATTACATCTTCTTATCTTCCTCTGCTTCCTTCACCACATCGTTTCTCTCTTCCTCTAACTCTCCTGCCTCCCTCTTATAAGAACCCTTGTGATTACAGGGCCCATGAGGATAATCCAGGATAATCTCCCCATCACAAAATTCTTAATTTTAATCACATCTTTTGCCATTTAAAGTAACAACATATTCACAGGTTCTGAGGATTAGAATGTGAATATCTTTGAAAGCCATTATTCAATTTACCATAATATCAAAATTTAGAGAAAGTGTCAAATGACATTAAAGTTTTAAAGTATTATTTATTGTTTTCACCTCCATTTTCACATTTAATTTTTAAAAACTGTGATGAGTTAAGCAGGGCATGCACATGATCCTCATTTAAGAATCATTTTATGGTTCAAAGAGATTAAATGAGTTTTTCAAAGTTACATAGTTATTAGTGAAGGTAGCACTGAGGTCTCAATCCTGCTACCCAAATGCCATCTCAATCTTGTGATCTCTTATCCTTTGATTTGCAAGCCATCTTTCCTTCTTAAGTTTCCCCACAGCATTTCAGTTAAATTTTTCTAGAGGGAGTAATTGCATGCTGCCTTGTATTTAAGGAGAAATATTTTTTTTAATCTTTTATTGAAGTATAGTTGATTTACAGTATCGTATTACTTTCAGGTGTACAGTACAGTGATTCAGTTATATATATATATATTATTCTTCAGATTCTCTTTCCTTATAGGTTATTACAAAATATTGAGTATAGTTCCCTGTGCTATACAGGAGGTCCTTGCTGGTTATCTATTTTATATACAGTGGTGTGTATATGTTAATCCCAGCTCCTAATTTATCCCTCCCCTACCCCCCTTTCCTCTTTGGTAACAATAAGTTTTCTATGTCTGTGAGTCTCTTTCTGTTTTGGAAATAAGTTTACTTGTATCTCTTTTTTTTTTTTTTTAAAGATTCCATCTGTAAGTGATACCATATGATATTTATCTTTCTCTGTCTGGCTTACTTCACTTAGTATAATAATCTCTAGGTCCATCCGTGTTGTTGTAAATGGCATTATTTCATTTTTTTATAGCTAATATTCCACTGTACATATATAGATATATAGATATATAGATATGTATATATACCACATCTTCTTTATCCATTCATCTGTCGATGGACTTTAGGTTGCTTCCATGTCTTGGCTATTGTAAATAGTGCTGCAATGAACAGGAGATATCTTATTATATTTTTAATGAGCTTCTTGAAAAAAAGAGGCCATCTTTGCCTTCCCCTAAACAAATTACCACACCAGTTTTATGTGTTAACTTTACTAGGCTATAGTCCACAGTTTTCAGTCAAACACCAATCTATGTATTTCTGTGAAGGTATTTTGTAGATGTGATTAAAGTCCATAATCATTTGACTTTAAGTATGAAAGGGAGATTATCCTAAATAATATGAGTGGTCCTGATTCAATCAGTTGAAAGCCCTTAAGAGCAGAACTGAGGCTTCTCTGGAGAAGAAATTCCTCTTGTGGATAGCAGCTCCACCACGTGCTGAAGAGCCTGTGATTCAGATTTCAGACTTGTCTAGCCAACCCACACAATCATGCAAGCCATTTCAGTAAATCTTTTGATATATCTCCTACTGGATTTGTTTCTCTGTTTTGAACCTTGATGAATATACAGTAGGTAACGTGCGCATTTTAGGTCCTCAATATTTGTTGATCCAAAATAAATTGGAGGATTTTGCTGTTATTTGGTGCTATATATTGAAATTAAATTGAACAAGCCCCAATAATTTCTAATGACTGTATAACAACTTACCATTTCAAAAAGCTTAGATTTTTTCACATGGTCTTAAAGATCTTAAACTTACTTCTTTAATCAAAATCTACATTAGGATTGTATTTGTTTTGAATATGAGTCAATGTTTTATCTTTGAAGAGAACAATTTTACTTTCCACATAGCTACCAGCATTCCAGGAATTTCTATAAGCATTGCAATATCAAAGTACTTATCCATTCATTCCACAAATAGATATTTATTTTCAATGTTCTGAAACTATGAAACTACAATAGTAAACAGACAGGCAGAGATTCTTCCCCCCTCCCTCCCCCTCATGCTTACAGGTAGTGGGGTTATAGCAATAAATAGGTAGGTATTTTCCTAATTCCTTCAAGGATAGTGAAAGAGAGCCAAGATTTCTTTCTGAGTACAACATTCTACTTTCTTAGAATTCATAGCTGAACACTGAAAGGGCCTCCATTTTAATTTTTTTTTTCAAGTGTTTTTTTTTTTCCTGATGGGAGGGAGAGAGAGAAGCTGATAAGAAAAGCTACTTTCCTTGTTTCCTTCTCCACTGTGGAAGTTATGCCCTGTTTTTCAGTTAAGAGAAGAGGGAGTCAAAAGATGATGGGAGACTTCTGACCACTAGGTCAGGAAATTCCTGGAGTTCTAGGCTGTTTCCAATAACAGTAGGTCATTGCTTTTATCAGCCTGTATTGCTGAAATGCAGTAAGCACTGATTATACAAGTACTAAATGCCAAGCAATGCTCATAAATCTTAGTAGGAACATGGACCTTAGGATTCAGGTCACAGGTTTTCTTTTTGTCTTGGTACTGAGTCAAAAAGAAAGATTTTTGAATCAGGGTCTTCTTCCGCCCCTAATAAGATGCTCTCTTAATTCTGTTTTTACAGTATTACTGATGGCTCCCCGTAGCCATTTCCCTGGCACTGTCTTCCACATTCTGTTTATTGCTCCACTTATTTCTCTGTTCGTATGTTCTAAGTCACAATTTTACTTTTTTTATAAAAGTATGACCATGTCCTCTGAATGTCTATGCTCCTTTAATAATTTATCTCATAACCTACTTTATTTGTGTCAGACCTGTGGTCTTTTAATGAGTTAAAAATTCATGGTTCCTCTAAGAAATAAAACAGATGCTTAGAGAAATCAGATTTTCAATCAAATGACCCTGAACAAAGAAGGACACTCCTAGGAAAAGTTGGATACTATTTTGAGGAATTCTACACAAGATTTTCAAGTAGATATTTTTTCACCATTATTTTTTTCTTTAATCCTTGCTGAGTGACTCAGAATTAGACTATTTTCAACATACGTAATTACCATGTTATCTGTGGCAATTTGCAGTAAAAATCAGCAAAAATGTTCTTGCTCCCAAAATGGGTTCTTCAAGTAGCTTTTCATAATGTATGTCTTAGAAAGAAAGTTCTAAATTTTTTTCCATACTCCTTGAAATTTTTATTTAGGACTCCTCTGGGCCATAGGACTCAGTATTTCCATTACTAATCCTTAAAGGCAGCTCAGTAATCTTCCCCCGCCCCAAGTACAGGAAGCAGGCAGTTGAGAAGTTTGTGACCAAGACTATGAACCATTGACCAATTTAATTAGCCATGGCATGGAAAAATAAGAGCTGGGGACTAACTGCATCCCTGCAGCAGACATCCCTGAATTATTGCCTTTTATTTTATAAAAGTTAAAGCAGAGGAATCTAAATGCCCTTTTGGTTAAGTTAATAACCCCACAGATCTGGTGAGGTACTTAGTTTAGGTAACAAAGAAGACCTTAGAAAAGCCAAACCATCTTGTTGACTAAATTTTTTCTCTTCTTGTGAGTAAAACCAGAAAATAGACTTCTTAACTTGAATATTAAACTTTAACCCTTGCTTCCAAGGAATATCCTTGCTTCTCTATGATAGGAATTTCAGTTTACCTCTCTGGATATCTACAGATATTCTGGATATCTACAGAGAAATATTCACCCAGGGGACTGTACTATTATTAACTACTAACCAGTAGTGATTTAGAAACAGCTTCTATCAAACCAACAAGACTCAGTTAAGATGAAAGGCCTGAGAAAGGGCAGTGTAAAAAGGTCACAGTCATAAAAATGGCTACCATTTCATGCACAGCTGAGGCTCAACTTTATCACTTCCAGAATTTGGTCTCCAGGGAGGTAGATTTCTACAAGAAAATTCAGGTAAACCATAAAAAGTACACTAAAATTTGTAACTTTTTAATTACTTTTGATCTGCCTTCTAAGCGCAGCCAGCAGCACATCAGTCTCATAATTACTTTTTGAATTATAAAAGAATTTTTCATATTTATGATAAAAAATCGAAACTGTGCATAAAGTTACAAAGTTAGAAGGAAAAGTCCTCTATTCTTCACTCATTTCTCACTTCCCTGAAGTAACCACTGTTATAATTACTTGTGCATCTTTTTATACATTTTTCCTGCATCAGTAAGCATAATGTTTATGTATTTTTTTCTTCGAAGGAATCATAATATATGTAATATTCCATAAGTTACACTTTTCAGTTAGCAATATATTTTGAACATTTTCCCCATGCAAATACATACAGTTCTGTCATTTTCTTCTCAAAGCCTGCATTGTAGTCCATTGTCCCTCATTAATGAATAGTCACACTAACAAGAATACTAGCAATAATTTTAATTTGTACACAGTTTTTACGAGAATCTAGTGTGGGTTTGAGAAGGAAGAAAAATACCAAAGGGAGAGAAACACAAGAGAGATTACAATAAAAACTAAAATAGAGGTGTATTTTGTACTTGAAGAGCAGGTTCATTCTAACATGAGAATTTAAAGGAAGCCTTAGAAAGGAGGCATACTTCAAGACAGATTTTAAAGAATGGGTAAGATATTTCCATGAAGAAATCAGGGAAAAATCATTCCATCCATGAGCAAAAACATAGAGGTAAATAACGAAGGGCAGGATTGATGTAACTGTTTGGTAAGGGGTGTGTGCAGAAGGGGTGGGAAACTGATGGAAATGACAAGAGAGAAAGGTTATAGAAGATAATGTTAAAACTGTAGATTTTAGAGGATAATATCAGAAATATAGGCTGGCCTAAGATAGTGCAGGCCTCTAATATTGGTTTTATGCTATAGACTGGTGATTTTCAATGGGGGATGACTTTGCCCTTCAGAAGATATTTGACAATATCTGAAAACATTTTGCATTGTAACTATATGGGTGGGTGCTACTGGTACCTAGTAGGTAGAGACCAGAGATGCTGCTAAACATCCTACTAGGCACAGGATAACCCCCTCCTTACACCAAAGATTTACTAGGCCCCAAAATATCAATAATGTAAAGGTTGAGAAACACAAATGAGACTCAAACTTGTTAAATTTTGAACCTCATCAGTAAAAAAAAATGTTGAACATGCAGCTATATACATGTGTGTGTGTTTGTGTGTATACACATATGTCACTACATAAGATTAATTAATTAAATGTTTAACTGCATTATTTTATTTTATTAGTCATATATGACCCATTTTTCTCTTATCAAAGTATTATTCACATTTTATTACATCATTAAATATTAACTATATTATTTAGTGTGAGAATAATATGAATGAATTTTCTTCATTGCTTATAAAATCTTGGTTTGACCCATTATGTGATACAGCAACCCAAAAGTCTGGTTTATGGTTAAATTTGCTTTTACTTGGTTTTAACCACTGCTGAAGCTGAAATAACATCTCACAAAGTAATGTAGATAGCAATGGAAAAACATACCATTTTCTAGGTGTATTAAATCATGATATTCATAGTTAAATCCTATTTATCAATTTTGTGGAAATTTTTGTTGAATTGAGAAGTAAATTTCCATCTTTCTTAATACTGACCATTTATTCTTCTCAGTTTATCAGAAGGTGTTTTTTCTTATTCTATTAATAAGTAGTTCTAAGCCTAATAAAATTTTGAATTTTGAATGCATTTTAACACATTAGAATATCATTTTTCTACTTCTTAAATTTTGCAAATAGGACAGTTTTTTTAGCAATGAAAATCATATATGGACAGATATATTTCCAAATATCCATTTGCAAAATGCCCTCTACATACCATGAGTTCTTTTGAACAGCAGTTACTTCTTAACTCATTGTTAATTCATAATCTTTACCTTGAGGGGATAGATTAAGTATATTTATTCTTTCAACATCTAATGGGCAACATACTTCTCAAAATGATTCATCATCACAGAGAGGAATAGTCTATTTGGAAATGAGTCTTCTTTATAAAAGAAACCTGCAAGTATCTTCCTTAAATTTTATACCTCTTTCAAATGCTCTGGCATGATAGCCAACAAACCTTTGTACTGTATGTATAATTTGCACAGCCCCTTTAATCTCATTATGAAGTGTTTTAAAGATTCTGCTGTTGGTCATTGAAAAAAAGAGTAACTACATACTATATACCCCCATGTAGTCTGCAATGTGCTGAAGTAAATGAAGGCGTGAGGGTGTCATCTGAACCTTATCACAAGGTCTCTCAGGATCATGTTGGGATATTGTAAATAATGGAATTTAATATTAGTAATGTTTAATATTTCTAAATGTTTTTTAAAAAATAGGCATTTTCATAGCTTCTTTCTGAATGCCAATAAATTGCACTTTCTTTGGAGACTCCTCAAACAGAAGCCATGTAAGGTTTCTGAACTGCACTTAGACTTATATTGTAGAGAGTTAATGCATGTGGCAGTCTGTTAGTCAGCACGTTTATCCAGGTCGCATATGGTATGGATTTTAGAGGGGAAAGAATAAGGCAGGGAACTGGTTAGGAGGCTTATACAATAGCATATTCTAGATAGACTGAGGGACAAAACCAAGGTCAGGGTTTTAATTTGACAGGCTTTATGGAAATTGAATCAATAATTATGCGACAGTAGAAGTAAAATGAGTTGAGGAGGACTAAAAAGAGAGACAGAACAGGAGAGAGGGACAGAACAAGAGGCAGAGCCAGAGAAGGCGAGAATTGAACATCTTGGGAAAAAATAACATTACCAATGGATATAGAAAATGTAGGATAAGGACTAGGGCTTTGTTATATTTGGGGGCAGGAGGAGTTGGTGACCCTGTTAACTTTTGACAGTTTTGTCGCTAGTCGGTGATCTTTCCTGTAATAACAAAGAACCTTTCATTTTAATTTGTATTTCAAACTGGTATTGTTGCAGTGTTCTTTGCCTGGGTAAATAAACAATGGAGAAACTGAATGTTTATCAATATATTTTAGTTGTCCTCTATCAGTCATTATTGTCTAACATTACAGCCGATAACATCAGTTTTGCCGAAAAATTGCGAAAGTCTTTCAAGAGAAAAGAACAAGTGTTTTATTTTAATAATAATACTGATATCTTACATCTTTATTCTTATTTATAATTAAAAGGTTAAATATTAACTAATTTCGACCATCATCATTGGATAGATGATGAGCATTGTAAACCTATCCCACACAATGAGAATGTACACTAACATTCCTTCAAAGCTCAGCTTCAGTGAGATTTTCTGAGAAATTATCACCCCTAAGATCTCCCTCATCCCAAATCATGCTATAATGTAGTTTTTTTTTTAAATGCTGCCTTGACCCAGTTTTGAGGGCCTGGCTGGAGGCCAGTCAGTTTGCCTTCTTGAAAAGCTGATTAAGTCCATATTCCCAACAATCTCCCTTATTGAGCTACTATACACACACCCTAAATGTCCTAGGACCAGGTACCAGATAACCAAGGACAGCCCCAATTTTCCAGAGCCCTCTGGAATTACTCAAATTACCCAGTCCTAAGCCTGATTGCCTTGCTCTGCTCTTTCATTTTCTCCTTCCTTCTGCCATGTGACCAATTCAGGTCCTTCCCCTGAGTGACACTGAGTGGAGTGCTGTGTTCTCCCCAGGAAACTATGCATATAGCAAAACTAAAACTCTTTTCTGTTTTTCTTTCTGTATGTGCATCTGGCCTCACCATACCTTACCCAAGGTTATGCGAATAAATATAGGTCTGGTGTGGTTTAGATAGGCCTTATCGGCAATAGCACCTTTTGACACCTCTAGCAAAGCACTTGCCATATTGGCTTGCTATTATCTGTTCAGTTGTATTCTGTTTCAGTAGCCAATGAGGTCCAGGAAACAGAACTATCTTTTATTGCTGTAACTCCCATATCTAGCACAATTGTGGCATGTAGTAAGTGCTCAATAAATGTAATAGAAATTTTTGAAATACAACATTGGTGAAGTGAATGGGCAATGCTTTAAGTATAAAATAGCACAAAGCCATTCTCTGGTCCTTATAAATAATTTCCCTACTGAAGACACTGAGCATTATTTCAGACAAAAACAATAAAAAATATCAACCTATTATGTTACTTTTTAAGTATATGAGGGACACTCACTTGAAAACTATAGCATTACACTACCTTCCACAGTGGAATGAAGATTTGGTTGGAAGTGTGGCATTTCTAAAATGAATCAAATTATCCCATCTCTTTTATTTAGTCATTCTCTTTCAATACAGTGAGTGGTATAGATCATGTGGTGCTCTGCGTGGATCTCCCTTCAGTGGCAAGACATTTATTCTCTCAGCAGCTTGGAGTGTTGGTTACTGAGACCTTCCCTGGGAACTGCCCTCAGCCAAAAGGAACTGTCTCCCACAGTTGGTGTCTGCATCCAGTGACTGTTCAGTGTAGAAATGGGAGGGGAGACTGCAAAGACTCAACCCTCTTGTCTCCTTGTGAAACAGCGCTGAAGGATCAGAGATATATATATATATATATATATATATGACTAACCCTCTGCCTAAACCCTGCTTCCCTTACTCCCTTAAAGGTATTGTTCCTGAGTTCTCCCCAGTGAACTCCTATAGGCATATGATTGTCTGAGAGTCTCAGTATGTTTCCCAGGGAAACCAACCTAAGACATCAGTTGTAAAATAAAGTGATGCACAACTAGTTTTAAATGTGAAATATAAATTTGTAAACTTCTTGCCCCAATATGTTAATTGAATTCACACTTTTGCGGAAGACTAGATTTTGTAATCTGTATCAATAAATAATAGATATTCTTGGGCATTATAAGGCGATTGATATTTTATTCCCTTCTTTCCCACATTCCCCCAATTTTGTGGTATTTTATAAAAAGTTATTTGGAATAATCACTGATACCTTCTCAAGAGAATAACTCTTTTATTCAAGTTACTCTTCGTAGTGAAATAGACTTTTAAGAAGTTGCCAAACCTTCTTTTGGAAAAAAAACAGAAACATTATTTAATCTATATGAAATATTCAAAATGTTTGACAATGCATTTGACCCATTTTAAATAAATAAATAAATAAATAAATAAATAAAATCCCACTATAAAGGGTTTGGAATCTAAGGATACTGAATGAAAAATTTTTTTCCAGAAATATTTTTAGTTGTCAGCAAGAGCTACATATTACTACGTAGTTATTTTAATAGTATTAGCTAATGTTGTGCCAGTTTCCTTGTGACTATTTTAATAATCCTTAACCATGCATCATTTCCTATGGCAAATACCATACACTTATGAATTCCTTTTCATCCATTCCAATTCAACTCCTCCTTACTACTAAGGCTTAAGAAGTTAGTTTGATCATCTATAACAAATCTGCCAAAGAGAAAATAAAAAGTCTTAGTGATTTTGAGTAAAGTGATACTTTATCAGCATCAAAGGAACTTGTTTTCTTATGTTCTTATTTGAGATGACCACAAATTATTGCAAAATTACTAAGAAAAGATGGTGGTAAGAAAGGGAAGAAGTTCTTGTATTTTCTTTCTAATAAGAGATAGTTAATTTGGGAAAGAACTTTCTAGAGTATCAGATATAAACTTAGCAGATGGGAAGGAAAGGAGAGAAGTAAAATGGCCTCAAGTTATTTTGAGAATTAAAGTAATTCAAATTCATAATTCTTTGCCAAACATGTTTTTGTTTGCTTAGGTTAAAGTAGCTAAGCTAGTGTTTTGCCATTCTGGCAGAGAACAGACTAGCAAGGTATTCAGTCCCCCTGGTTTGAGGTCAGATCTCCTTATTTGATTGGAAAACATTTTATAAAAAATAGACAAGAGAACTCACAGATGAAATGATGCACAGATTCAAGCACTGTCACTCACCTGGCTGAAATGCATTGCAGATCATTTTATTTCTGCCTTCTACCTGGGCTGTGCTTTAGGGCTTACAAAACAGGTGACAATTTGATCTTGCTCATCTTTAAACCTAGAGAAAGCAGCCAGAATTCCAACTTTTAACCCAAAGGCAGGACAAGTTGTTAACTACTATAATCAAAGTAGTTGTCAGTCATTCTCCTTGAAATCGCTGCTTCCTCATGATGATGTCCTCTTTAATAATGCCATCTATTATTTTGTGAGGCCTGACTCAGGATGGACAGGTGTGCATTGATTTATTCCTTGGTTCTGCCTATAGCTCCTGCTAATTTTATTCTAGTGGGAATTTCAGTATAGTCATATAGCATAGTGGTTAAGGTTTGTAGCCCCAGAGATGGATCTGGGTGTAAAGCCCAGCTCTGTCACCACAGTCTTGGGCAAGTGTGTTAACTTGTCTAAACTTGAGTTTCCTCTCCAAAATGGGAGCAGTCATTCCTTTATAATGCTGTTGTGAGGAATAAATGGGGATCATGCGTATAACACGCTTGTCTCAGTGTCTGGCGTGGGGTTCTCAACTTGCTTTGAACCCAGTCAGGGAAGAGGGGTATTATTTAGCAGTGGACTCAGCAACGTCACATTTGGTGTTGTGGCTAAGAAAATCAAGTAAATAAGAAAAGGACTAAAGATAGAGGTCAAAATAACTTCTATGTTAATTATAAAGGCCAGGCTGGAAGGCCTATTTGAAAGCCAAATAAACTCTCTAGCCAAACTCCAGAATGAGGCAGAGTTATCCATCTAGCCTCAGGCAGCACTTACTGTAGTCACATGCTCTCAGCAGAGTGGTCATGTGCTCTCTACCTGCAGCTCATGCTTCAGAGGAGGGTAGAGCTGGGTATGTCAATTATTCCTCCCAAATTTACAGTCTCAAAAGTGACTCCCCCTTCCCAGGGATACAGTGAGAAAGACTCAGAGAGAGACCCAAAGTTACATTCATTCTGCCTCCTTCACAGGAAGGAAACATCAGACATGGGAAGGAGCATTGTGGAGTAAGTGCTCAATAAATGATAACTGTTATCATTATGAACTGACAAGGATGTATTTCTTTACTTTGCCTAAAACATTAAAAATATAAGGAAATTATTTGATTTCTCACCTGTTTTTAATGTGTGTATAATGATTTTTTAAATAAAAGTAAAAACTAAATTTTAAAAATATATATAGGGGAAAAATAGAACTGAGGTAAATTAAACTGTAGGAAATAAATCTCTCCCAACAGGAAATAAATCTCTCCCAACATACCCAAAATACATGTAATATAGAATTCAGAAGTCTTTGTGATGTTATGGCTAGAATAGTAAACTCTAGACATATGAAGAAAGGGCAAGTACAGCTTAAAAACATATTTTTAATCTTTAATGACGTACCTACACAGAAAAATTACAATCTGAAATATAGATCCTGAAACATATTTTCATTTGCAGTATGTAAATTTCATTCATAAATGTGATATTGCTGGATGTTGTGCATGTCTCTATTTGATTCCCAGTGTGTAGTCTAGGAGATGAATTGCATGTTTATTAGTTTGTGACATTCTTGTATACTCCCTTCTCAGTACTCTCTGCTTCCTCTATACTATGCTAATACCTCTATTCCTTACTCTCTTTACCTGTGGGTAAGGAATACATGATAATGGGAATGGTATTTTAAAGTATTTAAAATTTTTGTTTCTACAATAGAGATAGTAGTCTCTAAGAGCCAAGGACATATGTGAAGCAGAAATTTTATCAAATATCAGCAGATGAATAGGTAATAATGTTCTTAAACTAAAGGTTATTAAAATTTAACTCAGATTCACTGGATATAAGGAGAGCATTTTGGAGAACTACATTTTAAGCAATTATGATTATTTCACCAGATTTTAAAAAATATTGATGAACAATGTTATACTGTATTTTATTAAGTTGCGTATATGGGTCTGTATAATAGATGGGCCATTTCAAGGACAAGAGACTTTATCTTTTGCCATCTGCATTCCCAGTTCCTTGCATAGTGCTCACCACATAATGATTTCCCAAAGGTTTGTTGAATTAGTATTTGCTGGAGATACCAGGCATTGGTTAAATAAATAACTTTAATTGAGAACATCAGTGTCAATGGGGAGGTCTTATTTACTAATGGCTACTTATTCATGAAACATTATTTGTATATCATAACATATATGTTTGAAGACATATACTTCAAAGCAATCTTTCAAGGTTATTTTTTATGTTTACCAGAGTGCTATGCTTATGACACCAGGTTTGATACCTCAGAAAAGCATATTCATGTTTTTTTTCATCAATTTTCAAGATAGCCCTCTGGCTTTCACTCAAATTCAGATAATTTAGAGGAGGAAAATCTGAGAAAACTGTCAAACATAATTATAGAGTGCAGCAGTCCTCCCAGTAATGGGATTGGTTCAGTGGTTATTTTTGAAACACACCTGCACTAACACATAGTACTTGAGTTCTTTAAGTACTTCAAGATATTTGCTTTTTATGAACATGGGTGAAATTTTTCCACTTATGTTTTATATTAGATGAGCACAAAGTTGCTGACAAAAAGCCATAAAAATGTGAGATTCTAATTATGATCCTAAGATACTCCACATGCATTTAAATGAATGTTGTAACCCTTTCTCTGTTGCTTACTCCAATCGTTTTCCCAAGGTCTCCCTGAAAAATAATGTTGCTCTTGAGTCATGTTTTGCCAGGTCTTTTGCAAAATGAGAGAAAGATTCAGTTGCAAATTGTGATTATTTCATGATGTGTCCACTAATGTTTTAGTGTCATATCATGATTTCATGATGTTGTATCATTATTTCCAGTTCCAACTTGAGTGTTTATTATCTGACACTTAAATTCCAGGACATACCATAGCATTAATGGCTTTTGCAATAACAACATGTACAAAATAGTCCATACTGGAGAAGGCTTCATATTTGGAACATAGCTCTACATTTTTTTCCTGCCTAAAATTTATGATTTGTTCCTTCTCTTCTATTGTTTTTATGTGTGTTTGCACAAGTTACGTTCATAAGGTTCAAAGACAGCTTGCCTCCTGACAGGATCACACCTAATTCATTTAAGGGAGAGAGCTGTTGATGCTATTTTTAAATATCTTTTTTTAAAAAAATACCTTTAAGACCCTCAGGATAGAGTACATCATTATATTTTCCAGTCATGAAAGCTATTTCACATTGGCATTATTTTCTCATAATGCCCTTCTTTTAACTTCCACATGACCTGGAAAATTTTGTGCAGTGCTAGACTTTCTACCTAGTATGAACATGTCTTGCTATTAAAATGCTGCCTTTTTTTCTACATAGAGCTTATAGCTTTTTAAGTTTTGAAAACACCCTTATTCATACAGGTAGCATGTTTTTAAAATTTAGGGGGCATTAGAAGGAAGTGTTAACATCACTTGAGATGAGAGAGGGTACTTTAGCTTGTTTTGTATTTAATACTGTGGTTGAGTTATTAAATAAAGAGATAAAAAAGAAAAAAGTTGGGGAATTCTAAAATCAGCAGTTGCAAGGAAATTTTAATGATTTGTCTCAAAAGTTAGCTAATGATTTGCATAGGTGGAATAGATGGTAATACAGAGAAATATGTTTTTGAGGGGTGGTGAAATATCTCCCAACTGAAATTGAGCTCTGTAATTCATCCTGACGTGGCAGTTTCTCACATTACTCAGCCCTTGAGCTTTAGGCTCTGATGGTTTCTGATAAAACATACATGAATCAGGGAAGGGATACACGTGAAGTAATTCTGAGTCGTTAATACCACTTTCTTTTATTTGTTTATCAGCTTAGCTAGTCTGCAGAGAAAGAGCAAAGCAGATAGGCAGTTCTTCAGGAGAAAAGGAATTCACAGCATAGCTGAGTACTCAGTTCTTAAGCTCTTTCCATTGTGACATACTTAATAGACAATGTCTAAAAGCAAAACACTTTCCTGTGTGCCCGATGATAGTTGTGTGCAGATCCCTGCATCTTAACAGTGATTCATTCCATCCCTTCCTTGGAAAGGTGGCAGAATGTAGTATTTCTGATGCCGGCTCTGGAAATAGATGGTTAGGCTCAAACCCCAGCTCTACTACTTTCTAGCTGTGAGTTCTTGGGTAAATCACTTAGACTCTTTACGTTATAGATTCCTTATTGGTAAAATAGGCATAGTCTTTGAACCTTCCTCATTCATTTATTGAGAGAATTAAATGAGTTAACCCATGTAACACACACAGCACAATTCAGTAAACCCTCAACCAATAGCTGCTATTATTATTCCATCATATTTCATGGAAGAATGCAAATTGGAATGTAGGTCAGACAGATGAATATTATGTTTGTGCCGTATCGGTATAATACAGTGTCAGCTATAAAATGCAGTTGCTTTGTAAATAGTAAATATGATGCCAGAATTTAGCAGAAGTAAAGTCTAGTGTAAAATCACTTTCACTACCCTAAGCATCACTGGGATTTGTGTTGGGATTTCTGAATAAGTATTTTCACTCCTAAAATTCTCTTGTTTTTAACATGTTGGTGTTGAGTTTGATATGTTTATATTCATGACATGAAATCTCTTGTAAAAAAAGCAAAAGGAGTATTTTCCCCCTTCTTTGCCTTCCCCTGACAAGTCTGTCTCTGAAGCTCAGGGGCAGATCTGCTATAGGGTTTGAAGAAAGAGCTGTGATGTGTGTGTGTGAGTGTGTGTGTGTGTGTGTGTGTGTGTGTGTGTGTGTTTGCCCAGCTTGATAAAGTCTAGAGGAAAAAGAGATAGGAGACCTTTAGCCTATATTGCTGCTATTCTCTCAACCTTTATACTTTACATCCATAAACGTTTACTCCAAAATTTTCCAAAATAATAACAACATTTTTTAAAAAAAGGAAGACTGTTCAAACACCGAATTATCTGTGAGAGTCAGCCAAGTTACACCAGCTGCATTGGCTGGGTTCCTACATCTGGGCTCCAAGGCGGGTAACAAAAAAAATCTCCATGAACAGTATTTTAAGAATTTTGGCAATGCACAAGACAGGGGAATTAAAAATAATTCTTTGCTGAAAACAGAACTGGTGGAAAACAATTCTGTTTGCTTGCCACAGTCCACCAAGCTATCTACTGGTCAGCTGTTAGCATACAAACAAGTATGCCCAGAGTGCTGTCTAAAGCCACATGTTCCTCTAGTAAAGGCCAGTGGGCTCAGTGACTGAGTCCCAGGAATGAGAAGTGGCAGTGGCCTTAATAACAATACAAAGTGTAAAATGGATTCCCTATATTACTATTTTTTAGCCAAAGGGGTGACATTTCCTAACAGCCAGTATGACGTAGGATGTTTATGGGCTTGCAGGCAAGCTTTAACTTGTTTTATCCCTGATTTTCTTGTCCCTTTCTTTAAGTCATTAAGTATGGCTGATTAGTTTCTTTCCTTGGTTCTCTATGGAGTTTCATTTCTTCTTATATTGCTACATTCATTTTGTATAAAAAGGCAAAGGAGGAACAGTTTAACAGAGCTGTATTGTATCTTATTTAGAAAAGACTCTTTAGAAGCAGACTAAAGTTTAGGACTTGAAATTAATGAATAAAATTTAATTATTGAACAGAAGGAGGACTGTAAAACAGTCCTACAGAGGCCTATTGAGGAAGGCCTCAATATAGTGATTTAGTTGTTTTTTAATTAGAAAGGACAGATAAGCGTGATCATTCCTAAATAATTATTAAATACTCGTTTTAATATGGTGCTGTATTGCACTATTTCAAGAATAAATTCAATAGGCCTCGACTTGGTCATCAAAAACTGTATAATCTAAAGGATATTAAGTAATAGAAAATAGGCGAAGCAGAATGCCATATTAAGGCATTGTTCAGTGTATTCAAGACATTTAGAAAACATGAAAAATAAAAATTAGGTGTTAGGGTGCAAGTTATCTAAGGAGATAACTATTTGAATTCCATGTAGATGGAGAAGGCCTACGGGAAAATATGAGGAGGGAGAGGTCTTTCTGGTTCAGAAGAATACATGGGATTAATGGCCTGTAAAAAGGAGGTGAAACTACTTTCCAGTGGATAAAAGTGCTGGAACATTATCTAGGATGGAGCATTATCTAGGATGGGCTGGGGACTATCATATAAAGATGTGATAGGTTGTAGAACTGTGGGACTTCACTGAAGCCTCTGTCTAGTCAGCCCAACGGTGCAATGAAGAGGGAAGTAAAAGCTCAGAAGTAGCTTTTTTTTACAAGTTGTTTTATAAGTGTTATGCAATTGGGTTATGTAACTGTGGCAAACAAGAAATCATAAATCTGGAAACCAGTCTTGGTTCCAGGTGACACAGCTTAAGTGAAACTTCATTATGATAATAATGAAGACGTGCACATGTTAACATTTCCCCCACTTGCTATTCCTCGGATTCAAGGAAAATGAAAAGCAAGAAACTCACATTTCTAGGCTTCTACAACATAGCGCAGAATCACATTCCTTACTATGTGAAAACTGTTTAGACTAATGAACTTGAAATGTACCACCAGTAGAAAAAGGGGAGACAAAAAAACTGCAACTTCTGTACCATCCTTTTGAGTTGACCAACAAATACCTCTTGTGTTATTTGTTTGCTGTAGTAGTGCCATGAGATCAAAGAACTGTTCATGAACAGCATCTCAGACCAGAGGAATGCTTTCAATGCTATCTATAGGCATGAATAGCATCTCAGACTAGAGAAATAGTTCATTCACTCATGTACCCATTCACTTTATTTATTTTCATGTTATTCATGCCAGTGCTTAGAGCTGGAATTGGTCTTTGAGGTCTGACCTATTTTAAAATATTACAGGGTCTTCTGTTCAGGTCTTGAATTTGTTTTCTCAGACAAAAGTAATAGGGGTCATTCAAACAGCTCTTCTAATCCTGTCTCTTTCATGAACATTTTTTAGGCCAGTCAGAAAGTATCTTTTTCTGTTTTGCTATTTGAGCCTATTTCTTTCCTGGCTGAAAAAACACACTGTTGTCTGTTCCATTATTCATTGCTGTGTAGCAAACCAACCTAATCTTAATGGCATTAAACACTTATTTATCACTCATGATCCCAGGGATTGACTAGACTCAGGCTGGTGATTCTCACTCAGAATCTTCTGTACTGTTGTAGTTAGACAGTAGCTGGAGCTGGACTCATTTTGAAGGTTTCCTCTCTTACGTGTCTGGCACCTAGGCTGGGAGCAGTTGGGCATCTCTCTCTCTCTCTCTTTAGGTGCTCTCCATGTGGTCTCTCCGTCATGGCAGTGTGAGGTAATCATGGCAAGTCAGTGCTCACAGGTGTGAGTCCTGAAAGAGAGGCAGACAGCAGCTGTATTACCTTCAATCTCCTAGTCTTGGAAGTCAAGCAGTAATACTTCCTCAGCAATCTGTTTGTTAGAAGCAAATAACTAAGGTCAATTCATATTCAAAGGGAGGGGAATTAGACTTGTCTTTTGAGAGAGGAGTGTCAAAGAATTTGTGATTATTTGTTAAAACCTCCACAGTCTTCATTAATCTGGTCTTCTGCCTGTTCTTCATAGAGATGCTAATTCTTTCTCTAACTCACTACTACAACCACCATATTTCTTCTTTTCCACTACAAATATTTTATTAAGCATCTAATCACAGTTGTAAATGTTCTAGGAAGGTGAAAAGCACAGTTCAAGGATAAACGCATAGATGCTTTTTCTGCCTTTTAGAGGTACACCATAAGACAACAGAAAATAAAGCACTGATCAAAGCCAATATTCAACATTCAATATGTATTTATTGAAGATCTGGTACATGTTTGACACTGTCCTAAGTTCTAGGAATACAGAGATGAATAAGATTCATGTTCTACATTCCATGCACTCATGATCTAATCTGTATGATGGCTATAATGAAGCACTTTGATTAAGAGGCATGCACCATTCCACTGAGAACACTTTCCTCAAGATCTCTAGCAACTTCCATCTTGTCAAATCCAATGATACCCAAAGGCCAAATCTGCACTCCTCTTCTTAGTCTCTCTCTCAGCAACCAGGATTTGACACAGTGAACCTTCTTGATATACTTTGTTCGACTGATTTTTTTGGACACCACTTTCTTGGTTACCTTCTTCACAATCTTCTCTTTCTTATTCTCCTTTGCTGCCTCCTTTTTCTCATAATGTTGGAATGTCCCAGGGCATAGCTCTGAATCCTCCTCCTTTCGTTCTCTGCATTCTCTGCTTGCCATCTCATGGCTTTTAATGTTATCTATAGACAAGTGACCCTAAAAGTTATCTTTCTAACACTGGCCATCCCATTAGCCCCTTAATAATCTCTCCAACTTCCTATTACATCCAACTGCCCACTGGAAAGCACAACAATCCAGGTATAACAGGCCCCAAACAGAACTTTTGATTTCCTCAAATGCTCAAAGCTACTCCTTTCTGGTATTCTCCATCTTAATTAATGAGACTGCCATCTACTCCTCCTGAATGATACCTAGAGGTCATTCTTGATGACTGTTAGTCACCATAAAAATTCAAGCCCTGCTGGTACTACAATCAAAATATATCATGATCAGTACACTATTTTCTTACTATTTCTGTTGCTACAATCACCATCTACATACTATGTGCAGCACCTGGAACGTAATAGGTGTGCAATAAGACTGGGTGAGTAAATGAATAAGTGCATGAAGTACAAGAGTAACATAGGATAGTATTTGTTCCTATTATATATGGACATGTATTGTGAAGTAGAGAAGGCTATAGGATAACAATTCCAAGTAGAGAAGGATTAGGGGAGGCATCTATCTAGTCTCTGTTGGTCAGTACCTGAGACCTCGTGAAGGGTATTGGGCTGTCTGAATCCCAAAAGGAATCTCTTTAAATACAAACCCTCAGTTGAGAAAAGTAGTAAAGAGACATTCTACTATGAAATAGGTCTTTTCAAAAAGTTACAGAAATATCAGGAAGGTTGATGTTAACAATTAAAGTCATCTTTTCCCCTTTGTCTGACAAATTCAAAATTACTTGAAGATTTAAACCTCACTCCATCCCTCCTCATTGCAAATTTTCATTCTTTCTCTTAAGGTAAAGGTTAGTATTCCTTTTTTCTTGGGTATTTTGGAGGAGCATTATTTTATTCTCACTTTCCAAAGAAAATGCTTTCTTTTCCAAAAAGTAAATATGGTGTTTAGCTTTAAAATATCTTTTTAGAAAAGTTCCCTGGAAGCTTAGTACAATGATACCCAAAAAAAGTGAATATCTTTATGTGTCTTGTCACTTCCATAGGAAATAATAAAACTCCCCCATTTGTTAGAAGCATATGACTTGGTGTCCAATATCCAAAATTCTTTTGAAGGAAATTGTGTATTCAGGTTATTTTTATTTCTTACGTAGTGCTACAATCAGTTTTCAAGCTGCACTGTTAAGAACTTTTCTCTCTATTTTTACTTTTTTTCTTTCCTTATTTTGGTATGAGGCATTTTAGCTGCAAGTGCTTTCAAGAGCAGTTTACAAAGATGTATTAAAATTAGCTGGAGACCAAGATTTGACTTAGTTAAAAAGGTTCTTTCAATTTGCCTCCCCCAAGTGACCTACTCAAATTGCTTTAAAAAAAAAAAAATGCTCTGGGCATGCCTGGCAACTATCTGATTGGAAACAGCTCTTCTTTAGGAGTGTGTGTCGGGAAGATTAGTCCTAGGGCAGGTTGATCAGCCTTTTCTGTGCCAAATAGCTCCTTTGCTTCTTACCTGAATAATCCAAATGAGTGAGGGTTAAATGAGGTGAAGAGAGGTCTAGAGACAGCAGAAAGAAACAGGGTAACTTTGAAATCTAAGAAACGTGGCATTTTATCCCTCTTCCCTCTTCATAGATGACATTACAAAAGTAAAAATAGCAGTGGCAACAAAAACTAATATTTATTGTTTCCTATCTACCAGCCACTGAAAAACACTCTGTGAAGCAGTTACTACTATACACACACTCTGCAACTAAGGAACCTAAGGTTCAGATGGGGATGTAATTTAATTAAAATTAGCAACCAGTAAACAGTGCAGCTGAAGTTTTAACTCATTTGTTTTATTCCCAGGCCTACAGACAGAGAGGGCCACTTTGTTTTCCTCCCCTTCTCCCCCTCCTAATCCCTTTTTATCTTGGCTGAGCCAACCCCCAGCCCCCTCATGGTTTTTCTTTTGGAAGTCTCTAGAGGCATAGGGCAGAGTGATTTTGCTGTCTAATGGGCTTAGGTAAGCCATCTAAATACAGAATGTGCTAAGGACAGGCCTGGCTACCCAATTATAGTCTCCTTTTAGCTTTGGCTAGAGAGAAATCCCCAGAGCAAGTGTTAAACTTGGTCACCCACGCTACTTCCTTTCTTGGCTGAGAGTCAGACAGAGTGAATTCTGGATCCGGCATAAAGTCTTATTCAGGAAATAATAACTGCCACAACCCAAGCACCCAGTGTCTCAGCTTTGGAATTGAATTCATGACCATTGCCCACTTTTATTGGCTTTGATAGGGTATGGGCCTGGCTTCAAAATAAACATACCAGTTTATTTGCTGTATTGGTAGTTTATAGCATGCTGCCTTTTTAAATTATAATAGCAACTCTATAAACTAGTAGCTCTTACATGGAAATATTTTCCAAATTAACTCCCTCCCCCAAATATTTAACAAATCTATATTAAAGAAATATATCGTTCATGGAATAATGGTTCTGCTGTCAGCCATATCTACATGATATTTTTTTAAAAAGAGCTATATTCTCTTCTAGAAAACTTTAAAAAGTTGCTCATTTGGAAACAGTTTGGTTCAAGTAATTGTACTTATCTTCCCCCGGTCTATTTTGCTGTTGCTGTCACTTCTGGCATTTTGTTAAGAGATGTGAAGTTAATTTCTTGAAAACAGAAATTTTGAATCTTGATGCTTCTTAAAGTAAAATACTTTGTAATATATTGAATAGTTGCAAAAAGAAAGATGGAAGATGGCACAATATGAATACATTTAATTTGAAAAGCAACAAATAGAAACAAAATTTCAAAATCAAAAGGCTCAGTGCCCCAGTTATTTGAAGATAAACCATCTTGAGAAGTATATCATTCAAATGTAGTTTACATGTTAACTGTAAGCATCATTGGATGCTCCTGTACACATAATTATGTCTTGAAGGATAGGAGGAATTAATACCCAGCACTACCTCTACTTTTCTGTGAAACTTCCACGAAATAAACTTTATTCCTTCCCTCCTGGCCTCAGCGATCCCTCTCATTTCTAAAATCATAATTCTCCTGTTGATTTATATGACTCATTCCTTTTTCATTCCCTGATTTTAAGAATAAATCAAATTTCTGTTATGACTTTTACTTCATAATGATCTTACATTTTACAATTAAATATTTACGTACAATTATTTAATTTGATGGTTTGATTGATAATGATCTCCTGTACTGTGAGCTCCATGTGGTACATTTTGCTCACTAACCTATCTGCATCTTTAAGGACTGTGTTGACAAAGTAGGTGCTCAGTAAACATGGGTTGAATAAATTAATCAGTGAGAGAAAGAACGTAACTATGATCTCTTTATTTTTCATTATCTCCCACTAGACTGTGAATACAGTGTATTTCAAAATTAATCCAACAAATATTTAGTTACCACCTACTATGTCTCAGACACTGTTTTAGGCCTTAAGCATAAAGCATTGAATACAACTGAATGCAACCGCTGTCCTCATGTAGCTCATAGGTGTGGGGTTGGGGTTGAGACACAGGTATTAAGGGATCCTCTACATAAATACTATATAGACAGTGATTGAAGCTATAAAAGCAGTATAAGGTATGCGAGAGAATAGTAGGGGTCTACTTTAGACTGTAGGGTCAGGGTGCCTTTTCTTTGGCACATTTCATACAAGTCGGTATTTTTGTCATATTTTTATGCGTAGTCTTTGTATCTTGTTTATCTAATCTATATGAACACAAGGGATAGCATTGTATACCTCTTTGCCTTTTCCAGAGCTCTAAATTCAGTGCTGAGTATAGGAAGATCGCTCATTATATCCTTAGTTGGAAATATACTCTGTTCAAATTCTTAAAAACTTAAGGCTTAAGTAAGAGGCTGGAGAAATTTCTGCTTGTAGGCTTTGCTAATAACTGAGCTTGGTCAATAATCTGACTCACAAAAGGTCATTTTAAAACCGAATCTCTTGGGACCTAAGGATAGCTCCACTGGATTTATTTCAAGTCAGCACATTACAGGTTGTCTAAATGAACTGTGTTATTTCCTGTTATTGATTCCATAAACTCTTAAAAGCAGTAACTTTTCCTCTAAGTTAAATTGACTCTTGGAAATAGAATCTGTTAGAGTTTTCTTTAAGAGAAACATATTTCCAGGTAGGACTGATACAAGGAATTGAAAATAATTATTTATTCTATTTTCTTTGATTCTCTCCTGTGTCATCTGTCCAGCTGAAATTCACTTCTAGACCAATACTGGCTAAGACCAATACTGGCTAAGACCAATACTAGTTTGAGAGAGATGAGGGCAGAACAGTGAGTTGACTGGAAGATGAGAGAGTCTGGGTAGGGAGATCAGGGGCAGGTTTTCCTGTACAGAAATCAAACTAAAGCTTTTTCTTGCCTCTCTCTTGGGGGAAAAAAAAAAAATTCACCACCCTTTCAGTCATATCCTAGATTCCATTGCCATTGTGCAAATATCTTTTAAGTAATTAGAGAGAATAAAATATCTAATAGCTCTTTATTTCCCCTTTTTAGTTTGAGTGCCTGGAAATCAAGAAGTGTGCATCTCATTAGCTGATCAAGAAAGACTGATACATAAATTTTTCACATTCTCCTTGAAATGAAATTTATTAGACATTTTTCCCTTTAGAAGGTTTCAGTTGGATAGCAATCTGTAATACTATTGCTTACAGATATAATAATGTCAGGGCTGCAAAATCCTTTATTCATTGTTAACACATAAATTGTTATTAATGTATTATCTATTAACCGTACTTTCTCCACTAGAAGGTTTAGAGTAAAAATATTTCTCTGGGTAAATTGAATGATGTAAGATGGGGTAAAATTTCCATCCCCAAGGTTGGGAATACATGTCAACAATTCCAGATAGGCTTCCAAGTCCAGATGACCTAGTTAATTTTATTTCAGGGCAGTGAACAGATGGTGAGTGTTCTCTGTCTATCTGGCATTAATGTACACTCTGTCACCATCAGACTTAACGGTGGCAGATGGCAGTTGCGTTAGCAAACATTCAGTCCTTTCCCCTCAGTTCTCCCCTTTGGACTGAGGAAGGCCTGCCCGTGGCTTACAGCTGAGTCACACTGTGGCCACCTCTCCAGTAAAGCCTGAGGGAATAATGTCAAACCACCGGAAGCCCTCAGTAATGCGGGTTTTCCGGTTCACCCATGGCAACAGGCACAGCTGGGACCTCTTCAAAGGCGTGTGGTAGATATTATGGTCTCAGTGTGAAATCCTTCGGGGTTCAGTGCCACTTCAGGGCCAAGTTGAGTATTTCTATGGGAGGGATGGGTTTTTCTCACCCTCTTGTGAAAAAGTACCTGGGTACAAGATAGGGTAGCCTTTCTTGACCTCTGGTGAACTTTTCTGGGTAGAAAAGCAACCAGCCTTATTTAGCAGAGTTTTATCCAGCAACATGATATTTAACTACCTTGGTTGATCTTTAGAGCATCAAGACATCACTGTAAAAATATATATATATTTTTAAGTAAGTTCTCCCTCTTTGGGAATCTAGGTGGAAACATGTTACACATGCATTTGTGTATTTTGGATTTCTACAAAGGACTTAGTGACATCCTAATTGCTGCACACCTAGGAAAAGACCAGTGCTTAATTTATGAACCAGCTCTCTAAAATTATCCCATCAGAGTCAGTTGAGATTGTGAAGATGCTGTCCTGGGAAATGTAGGAAGTTTCAGAAAACCTAAAAGATAACCTTGTGTTTTATAGAATTTATAGGATCGAGGGAATAATGCAAGTGAAAGAATATGGGTTAGAGATTTATTAAATCATTTGTCCCTGTTTTATAGGCACATATTTTTCAACAGTCAAGATATTAAACTCTTAATGTTTTTAACATTCCATTTCAATTTTTATTTTAAAAAGACATGATTTTTTAGAGCAGTTTTAGATCACAGCAAAATTGAGAGGAAAACATAGAGATTTCCCATATACCCCCTGCTCCCATGCATGCATAGCTTTTCCCATTATCAACATCTCCCACCAGAGTGGTACATTTGTTACAATTGATGAACATACATTGACACATCATAATCACCCAAAGTCCATTGTTTACATAGGTGTTGTACATTCTGTGCGTTTGGACAAATGAGTAATGACATGTATCCATCGTTATACAATCATACAGAGTATTTTCACTGTCTAAAAATCTTTTGTGCTCTGCCTGTTCTTCCCTCGTCACTCCTAACCCCTGGCAACCACTAATATTTTTATGGTCTCCATAGTTTTGCCTTTTCCAGGATGTCACATAGTTGGCATCATATAATATGTAGCCTTTTTAGATTAGCTTTTTTCACCCTTTCAATTTTGATAACTCTTATCCTAAATTGATCATCAAAGTTCAAATCAAGAAAAATGTGATTGATAATATAAATTGCACATGTTCCATAATGCAAATTTGCTGTCATCAGAGCTGTGAACCATGCCTGAAAAGATGTTTTTGTAATTTATCTCTGAGTTAGGAATTGGAGATAATAAGCAATGTTGGTGGCTTATTATTTATTGCCACCTGAAATATGTATTTGGGATAAATTCCTTTGACATTATCCAGGGTGATTATTCACTAGCTGATATAAAATGCTTAATAGCAAGCCAAAAATCTCTTTTGGGCTCAGCCCTTGCATTGCTGATGAGTCATATACAACCACTTTGGCAGTTCAAATAGTAATGGCCTCTTTGGTTACACTGTTCAGGGTGCATTATAATCTGCATATTAGCTTTGAGGAACTACCAAATAGTTGCCTTAAGTGGGCTGGGAATATATCAATATAATTTAGAACATAGTGATGTGAATCTTTGAGCTAAAAAAAGAAAATTGGGGTACATTAGGTATATACTTTAGCACAAGCACTCTATTAAGGTTTAGGCTCATAAATATATTGATTAGGGCATCATACATTTAAAGAAACGATAGAATACAGTCATCTCGTATGGTTGATTATTTCTAAAGATTCTTAAAAATCTTTTTTTTTTCCCCACACACATTTTATTTTATTTATTTATTTTTAAAAAAATCTTTATTGGAGTATAATTGCTTTAAGTTGTCGTTAGTTTCTTCTGTATAACAAAGTGAATCAGCTATACATATACATATATCCCCATATCTCCTCCCTCTTGAATATCCCTCCCGCCCTCCCTATCCCACCCCTCTAGGTGGTCACAAAGCCTGAGGTGATCTCCCTGGGCTATGTGGCTGCTTCCCACTAGCTATCTGTTTTACATTTGGTAGTGTATATATGTCCA
Organism: Delphinapterus leucas; assembly: GCF_059928025.1. Lineage (NCBI taxonomy): Eukaryota > Metazoa > Chordata > Mammalia > Artiodactyla > Monodontidae > Delphinapterus > Delphinapterus leucas. The sequence goes on from NC_143139.1 coordinate 72,863,339, forward strand.
TGCCACTCTCTCACTTCGTCCCAGCTTACCCTTCCCCCTCCGCTTGTGCTCAAGTCCATTCTCTAGGTCTGTGTTTTATTGCTGTCCTGCCATTAGGCTCATCAGAACCTTTTTTTTTAGATTCCATATATATGTGTTAGCATGCGGTATTTGTTTTTCTCTTTCTGGCTTACTTCAGTCTGTACAACAGACTCTAGGTCCATCCATCTCAATACAAATAACTGGATTTCGTTTCTTTTTATGGCTGAGTAATATGCCACTGTATATATGTGCCACATCTGCTTTATCCATTCATCTGTCAGTGGACACTTAGGTTGCTTCCATGTTCTGAGTATTGTAAATAATGCTGCAATGAACATCGTGGTACATGACTCTTTTTGAATTATGATTTTCTCAGGGTATATGCCCAGTAGTGGGATTGCTGGGTCATATGGTAGTCCTATTTTTGGCATTTAAGGAACCTCCATACTGTTGGTGCCATACACCTCCATAGTGGCTGTATCAATTTACATTCCCACCAACAGTGCAAGAGGGTTCCCTTTTGTCCACACCCTCTCCAGCATTTATTGTTTGTAGATTTTTTGCTGATGGCCATTCTGATGTCATTGTAGTTTTGATTTGCATTTCTCTAATGATTAGTGATGTTGAGCATCCTTTCATGTGTTTGGTGGCAATCTGTATATCTTCTTTGGAGAAATGTCTATTTAGGTCTGCTGCCCGTTTTAGGATTAGGTTGTTTGTTTTTTTGATATTGAGCTGCATGAGCTGTTTGTATATTTTGGAGATTAATCCTTTGTCAGTTGCTTCATTTGCAAATATTTTCTCCCATTCTGAGGGTTGTCTTTTCATCTATTTATGGTTTCCTTTGCTGTGCAAAAGCTTTTAAGTATCATTATGTCCCATTTGTTTATCTTTGTTTTTATTTCCATTTCTCTAGGAGGTGGGTCAAAAAGGATCTTGCTGTGATTTATGTCATAGAGTGTTCTGCCTATATTTTCCACTAAGAGTTTGATAGTTTCTGGCCTTACATTTAGGTCTTTAATCCATTTTGAGCTTATTTTTGTGTATGGTGTTAGGGAGTGTTCTAATCTCATACTTTTACATGTACCTGTCCAGTTTTCCCAGAAGCACTTATTGAAGAGGCTGTCCTTTCTCCACTGTACATTCCTGCCGCCTTTATCAAAGATAAGGTGACCATATGTGCGTGGATTTATCTCTGGGCTTCCTATCCTGTTCCATTTATCTATATTTTTGTTTTTGTGCCAGTACCGTACTGTCTTGATTACTGTAGCTTTGTAGTATAGTCTGATTCAGGGAGCCTGATTCCTCCAGTTCCGTTTTTTGTTCTCAAGATTGCTTTGGCTATTCGGGGTCTTCTGTGTTTCCATACAAATTGCGAAATTTTTTGTTCTTATTCTGTGAAAAATACCAGTGGTAGTTTGATAGGGATTGCATTGAATCTATAGATTGCTTTCGGTAGTAGAGTCATTTTCACAATGTTGATTCTTCCAATCCAAGAACATGGTATATCTCTCCATCTATTTGTATAATCTTTAATTTCTTTCATCAGTGTCTTATAGTTTTCTGCATACAAGTCTTTGTAGAGTCATTTTCACAATGTTGATTCTTCCAATCCAAGAACATGGTATATCTCTCCATCTATTTGTATAATCTTTAATTTCTTTCATCAGTGTCTTATAGTTTTCTGCATACAAGTCTTTTTCCTCCTTAGGTAGGTTTATTCCTAGATATTTTATTCTTTTTGTTGCAATGGTAAATGGGAGTGTTTTCTTAATTTCACTTTCAGAGTTTTCATCATTAGTGTATAGGAATGCCGGAGATTTCTGTGCATTAATTTTGTATCCTGCTACTTTACCAAATTCATTGATTAGCTCTAGTAGTTTTCTGGTAGCATCTTTAGGATTCTCTATGTATAGTATCATGTCATCTGCAAACAGTGACAGTTTTACTTCTTCTTTTCCAATTTGGATTCCTTTTATTTCCTTTTCTTCTCTGATTGCTGTGGCTAAAACTTCCAAAACTATGTTGAATAAGAGTGGTGAGAGTGGGCAACCTTGTCTTGTTCCTGATCTTAGTGGAAATGGTTTCAGTTTTTCACCATTGAGGATGATGTTGGCTGTGGGCTTGTCATATATGGCCTTTATTATGTTGAGGAAAGTTCCCTCTATGCCTACTTTCTGCAGGGTTTTTATCATAAATGGGTGTTGAATTTTGTTGAAAGCTTTTTCTGCATCTATTGAGATGATCATATGGTTTTTATTCTTCAATTTGTTAATATGGTGTATCACGTTGATTGATTTGCGTATATTGAAGAATCCTTGCATTCCTGGAATAAACCCCACTTGATCATGGTGTATGATCCTTTTAATGTGCTTTTGGATTCTGTTTGCTAGTAGTTTGTTGAGGATTTTTGCATCTATGTTCATCAGTGATACTGGCCTGTAGTTTTCTTTCTTTGTGACATCCTTGTCTGGTGTTGGTAACAAGGTGATGGTGGCCTTGTCGGATGAGTTTGGGAGTGTTCCTCCCTCTTCTGTATTTTGGAAGAGTTTGAGAAGGATAGATGTTAGCTCTTCTCTAAACATTAGATGGAATTCGCCTGTGAAGCCATCTGGTCCTGGGCTTTTGTTTGTTGGAAGATTTTTAATCACAGTTTCAATTTCAGTGCTTGTGATTGGTCTGTTCATATTTTCTATTTCTTCTTGATTCAGTCTTGGCAGGTTGTGCATTTCTAAGAATTTGTCCATTTCTTCCAGGTTGTCCATTTTATTGGCATAGAGTTGCTTGTAGTAATCTCTCATGATCTTTTGTATTTCTGCAGTGTCAGTTGTTACTTCTCCTTTTTCATTTCTAATTCTATTGATTTGAGTCTTCTCCCTGTTTTTCTTTTTTTTTTTGCAGTACGTGGACCTCTCACTGTTGTGGCCTCTCCATTGCGGAGCACAGCCTCCGGATGCGCAGGCTCAGTGGCCATGGCTCACAGGCCTAGCCGCTTCACGGCATGTGGCATCTTCTCAGGCTGGGGCACAAACCCATGTCCACTGCATTGACAGACGGACTCTCAACCACTACGCCACCATGGAAGCCCTCCCTTTTTTTCTTGATGAGCCTGGCTAATGGTTTATCAATTTTGTTTATCTTCTCAAAGAACCAGCTTTTAGTTTTATTGATCTTGGCTATCATTTCCTTCATTTCTTTTTCATTTATTTCTTATCTGATTTTTTTGATTTCTTTCCTTCTGCTAACTTTGTTTTTTTTTTGTTCTTCTTTCCCTAATTGCTTTAGGTGCAATTTAGGTTGTTTATTCGAGATGTTTCCTGTTTCTTAAGGTGCGATTGTATTGCTGTAAACTTCTGTCTTAGAACTGCTTTTGCTGCATCCCATAGATTTGGGGTCGTTGTGTCTCCATTGTCATTTGTTTCTAGGTAGTTTTTGAGTTCCTCTTTGATTTCTTCAGTGATGACTTCGTTCTTAAGTTGTGTATTGTTCAGCCTCCATGTGTTTGTATTTTTTACAAATCTTTTCCTGTAATTGATATCTAGTCTCATAGCATTGTGGTTGGAAAAGGTACTTGATACAATTTCAATTTTCTTAAATTTACCAAGGCTTGATTTGTGACCCAAGATATGATCTATCCTGGAGAATGTTCCATGAGCACTTGAGAAAAATGTGTATTCTGTTGTTTTTGGTTGGAATGTCGTATAAATATCAATTAATTCCATCTTGTTTAATGTATCATTGAAAGCTTGTGTTTCCTTATTCATTTTCATTTTGGTGATCTGTCCATTGGTGAAGGTGGGGTGTTAGAAAGTCCCCTACTATGAATGTGTTACTGTCAATTTCCCCTTTTATGGCTGTTAGGAGTTGCCTTATGTATTGAGGTGCTCCTATGTTGGGTGCATAACTATTACAATTGTTATATCTTCTTCTTGGATCGATCCCTTGATCATTATGTAGTGTCCTTCTTTGTCTCTTCTAATTGTCTTTATTTTAAAGTCTATTTTGTCTGATATGAGAATTGTTTCTCCAGCTTTCTTTTGAGTTCCATTTGCATGGAATATCTTTTTCCATCCCCTCACTTTTAGTCTATATGCGTCCCTAGGTCTGAAGTGGGTCTCTTGTAGACAGCATATATATGGGTCTTGTTTTTGTATCCCTTCAGCCAGTCTGTGTCTTTTGGTGGGAGCATTTAATCCATTTACATTTAAGGTAATTCACGATATGTATGTTCCTATTCCCATTTTCTTAATTGTTTTGGGTTTGTTATTGTAGGTCTTTTCCTTCTCTTGTGTTTCTTGCCTAGAGAAGTTCCTTTAGCATTTGTTGTAGAGCTGGTTTGGTGGTGCTGAACTCTCTCAGTTTTTGCTTGTCTGTAAAGGTTTTAATTTCTCCATCAAATCTGAATGAGATCCTTGCTGGGTAGAGTAATCTTGGTTGTAGGTTTTTCTCCTTCATCACTTTAAATGTGTCCTGCCAGTCCCTTCTGGCTTGCAGAGTTCCTGCTGAAAGATCAGCTGTTAACCTTATGGTGATTCCCTTGTGTGTTATTTGTTGTTTTTCCCTTGCTGCTTTTAATATGTTTTCTTTGTATTTAATTTTTGACAGTTTGATTAATATGTGTCTTGGCGTGTTCCTCCTTGGATTTATCCTGTATCGGACTCTCTGTGCTTCCTGTACTTGGTTAACTGTTTCCTTTCCCATATTAGGGAAGTTTTCAACTATAATCTCTTCAAATATTTTCTCAGCCCTTTTCTTTTTCTCTTCCTCTTCTGGGACCCCTATAATTCGAATGTTGGTGCGTTTAATGTTGTCCCAGAGGTCTGAGACTGTCCTCAGTTCTTTTCATTCTCTTTTCTTTATTCTGCTCTGCAGTAGTTATTTCCACTATTTTATCTTCCAGGTCACTTATCCATTTTTCTGCCTCAGTTATTCTGCTATTGATTCCTTCTAGAGAATTTGTAATTTCATTTATTGTGTTGTTCATCATTGTTCGTTTGCTCTTTAGTTCTTCTAGCTCCTTGTTAAAACTTTCTTGCATTTTCTCTATTCTATTTCCAAGATTTTGGATCATCTTTACTATCATTACTGTGAGTTCTTTTTTAGGTAGATGGCCTATTTCCTCTTCATTTGTTTGGTGTGATTGGTTTTTACCTTGCTCCTTCATCTGCTGCATATTTCTCTGTCTTCTTATTTTGTTTAACTTACTGTGTTTAGAGTCTCCTTTTTGCAGGCTGCATGTTCATAGTTCCTGATGTTTTTGGTGTCTGCCCCAGTGAGTAAGGTTGGTTCAGTGGGTTGTGTTGGCTTCCTGGTGGAGGGGACTGGTACCTGTGTTCTTGTGGATGAGGCTGGATCTTGTCCTTTAGGTGGGCAAGACTGCGTCCGGTGGTGTGTTTTGGGGTGTCTGTGAACTTATTGTGATTTTAGGCAGCCTCTCTGCTAATGGGTGGGATTGTGTTCCTGTCTTTCTAGTTGTTTGGCATGGGGTGTCCAGCACTGGAGGTTGCTGGTCATTGAGTGGATGTGGGCCCTAGTGTTGACATGGAGATCTCTGGGAGATCTCTCACTGATTGATATTACGTGGGTCCGCGCAGTCTCTGGTGGTCCAATGTCCTGAACTCGGCTCTCCCACCTTAGAGACTCTGGCCTGACAGCTGGCCGGAGCATGAAGACCCTGTGAGCTACACAGCCAGGTACTTGGGGAGTTTTTTGCCTTTTGGGAAGTCTGTGGTCTTCTTCCAGCATTCAGTAGGTGTTCTATAGGAGTTGTTCCACGTGTAGATGTATTTTTGATGTATTTGTGGAGAAGAAGGTGATCTCCACGTCTTACTCCTCTGCCATCTTGAAGGCCCTCCCTTAAATATCTTTTAAAATTTGACGAGGAAACTAGCAAGTGCACCTGGGTTGCTTTTACATGTTTTTGACTTGATATTGTTCTATAACATTCCTTTAAGCAGGTATTTGATATGGGATCTCTGAAAAATCTGAATTTAAAGGAAAATGCAACTTTGAGGACTTCTTGGATATAAATACAGAACACACTGCAGTCTAGTGATTTCTGAATAGGAATGTAAGTGTATTCTGATACCTTGAGAGCCACAAGTTCTTATTTTGCTTTATTTTATTTTATTTTGTTTCTGAATAATTCATAGAATTTCCTCAATACTCTGCTTTGATTTGCTATAGAGACCTAAGTTTATTTATGTTAATCTGATGAGAATGGTGCCAAAAGTATGTTTTTTCTGTTGGCTTTGGAGGTGCTTTTGGAATTTATAAATACTTCATTAGGTAGAATCATTGAATTTTAGAGCAGGTATAGACTCTGAATTCATTCTAATGTGTTAAATCTCAGATTTTGGGACTTAAGTTCACAAAGGTAGAATCGAGCTATTACTAGAACTTGGATCTTTAATAGTCATTGAATAAAACTGTTCATGGTATTGATACAGCTAAACACTGAAGTGAGTTGTTCACAGGATTCTAGTGGATAGAAACTGACAGGTGGAGGCTAAGACTAAATTACCTACCTCAAATGGCTGCTTTTATAGAAAAATTACAAAATACTAAATATCAAGATAAAATACAATGGCAAGAAACTTCTGCAAACAGTCTTGAAGTCTTTCCTGTCATCAAGAAACCTTATTATGAAATAGTTACTAATACTTTAAGCCACTATTTCTTTTTATATCATATGTAAAAATATGTGTTATATCATTGAGTAATTTCTTTACCACATAAGAGAAAAAGATTTTTGTGTGGATCCTAGAAAGCATTTTAGAGATAGAACGAGGCAGGAGACCTAACTCTCAAAAGACAAGATATTGAAAGGTACATGTTTCAAATTTCATAGCTTTCCCCAGCTCCTAGATAGGGCCTGTGGTGGGTGAGTAGATAAGTTAAAAATTGCTTCTAAATTACATCATCTAATATTCCAGGTATTTTGTTAAATGCTTTCTATTACATTATTTTATTTGATTCTTATAACAACACCCTGAGGTAGGGCTATTATGGGAGGCATCCCATGTTATAAATGGGATAACACAGGTACTATAGAGAAATTAAGAACTTTTCCTAAGACCATGTGGCTGATTTCTAAAGCAGAGATTTGAATCGAAGTCCATGTGAAACCAAAGGTGCTACTCATAACCATAGCTCTACAATGGTTAAATTGGTCAGGGAGAACAGAAAGGCATGCCATGTAAGGGCCTGATGCATTTCAGAAGGTGAAGATATTTGGGGTAGAGCTGTGTTGAAGCCAGCTGGAACCAGCTCTCAAGAGCTGATGGTTAAATATTCAGGAGTTTTGCAAACTGGTTGTTAAATTATTGATAACATAAAATCAGCTGTGGTGAAAGTATTTACACCACAGAAATGAGCAAATTCTACAAATCAGGGCTTTGTTTTCACAAAATCAGTTTTCCAGCACAAAACTAGCTACTTGAATGTTGTAGTTAAATCACAGTACACATGAAGGAGAAATAGTGGGAGAAGAAGCTAGAGACATACATTAAGGTCAGTTTATAAAGAGCTCGGGTAAATGTGAGCATTGCCATGTTTTTGAAATGCAAATCAGATTCTGTCACCTCTCAATCTATAACCCGTCAATGGCTCCCAACTGGAATAAAAATCTAAACTACCTATCTGGGAGACTGGTCTGTGCTTTCCTCTTCAACTTCATCTCTGCAGTTTTCTCCCTCTCTCATTCTCACTCTCACATCAAGCTGCAGCCACCCTGGTCAACTTATTTTGGTTTCTTAATAAGCCAAGCATTTTCCAAATTTAGTCCTTTGCATTAATTGTTCCCTTAGCGTACTTCTGAAGTTTTTGCATGGTTGTATCCTTCAGAAAGGATATCCTGTCACTTCCTAAAAAGGCTTTTCTTAACTTTGAAATCTAAAGTAGCTGCCCAGTCTGTCTCTGTCACATCAGCCTATTTTAACACTCTGCTTAGCACTTAATGGTGTGGTACAGGGTTAAATGCTGCTCCTCTGAAGCCAGACTGCTGAGACCCATTCTTACTTCGCCATTACTAGCTGTGAGACTTCATACAGGTTGCTTATCTCCATGACTCAATTTCCTATTTGAAAAGTGGGATGCAATTATTTCCTTTTCATGGAGTTTCTGTGGGAATTAATATGCATAAAAGAACACAAACCACATAAGAGAAAGAACAGTGACTGGTCCATAAAGCATTCAAAATATTTTGGATATTATTGTCACTGATAACTGATACTTAATGATTTGTTTTCCAGTTTTCTCAACTAGAATATAAGTTCAATGGGAGGAGGCACCTCATTTTTTCTGTTTCCTTTTGATTCTTTCCATCCCTGATTCCTAGAACAGCATCTGGCACATGGTAGGCAATGGGGCAGGGGGAGGAGGTGTGACAAGGAGCTGATCATTCAGGGTTTCTTGGTTGCCTTTCTGACTTCTCTCAGCATTCTGTGTCATTGCTATATATGAACTGAGAACAATGGAAACAAGCATAGATGTGTGAAACAGCCCTTTGCAGGGGATGAAATGAAAGTAAGAGGCTCTGCCCTCTCTCCATAAGCAACATACTTCATCTCCAGCCCGTGGTTGGCTCTTCAGGAATGTGGGCCCACATGTTGTCAGATCTTTCATTTATCAAGAGAAGCCAGAAATGTGGATATTATTTTTTTGGTGTGAAATCTCCCAAGTTTTAAATGTTTACAACAAATTCAAAATTTTATACATGACCTTTGGCCAAACAAATCATGTCTGCAGGCTGGACTTGGCCATGGGCCACCTGTTTACAACCTGTGATCTTGAACTCTTGTTTTTTGTTGTAAGGTCAGTATCCTCTGCTCACTGTCTGACACTTTGCAAGCAAAACTACCTGATGACTGCATTCTGCAGTTACATTTTCCTGAGTCTCCGTACCTGGGAGCTTCAACTCACTAAACAAACCCTCCCCGAGGTGATACCCTTGGTCTGAATCTTGTTCCTTGGGTTTACCAGATTATTCACTAGAGAGTTACATGGTTCATACCAATGTAGGTACAGTATGCCATGGATATGAGGATGAGGAAGGTGGGCAGTCTGGGTCTTTTGTTTAAAGGTTTATTACTGAAGAAAGATGTCACCTGAGAAAAGAAACTTTCATTTCTTATTTCTCCCCTCCCTTGTTTTTCCTTCCCTCTGCCCTATAGTGACATTAGTCTGATCACTATTCTAAATCAAAAAGTTTGCTCTGGGTGACTTTTAGAGAGTTACTGTTACAGCAATTCCTTCTCAATGTGCCTTATCTCTTCTATTTGGCTGAGGGAAGGGAGTAATCTAGAACAGTGGTTTCTAACTTTTTTTTATGTATGTGCTCCTACCAATTAAACAAAATTAAATATCTATTATGGTCTAAATGTTTGTGTCTCCCGAACATTCATTTGTTGAAATCCTAACCACCAGTGTATTGGTAATAGGAAGTGGAGTTTTGGGGAGGTAATTAGGACATTAGGGCAGAACCTCTGGAGTGGGATTAGTGTTCTTATAAAAGAGATCTATTCCACCACATGTGAGCTTTTAACCAAAAAATGGCCAACTAAAAATCTGATGTTAGGGAACCGTTGACAGAAACCACCTGCCTTGGCCAGGCATGATAACAACCACTTGCCTGAGTTGTCTCACAACAGGAGGTCCTGATAAGAAACATAGTGCTGCTGCCAAAAACTAACCAGGAGATTTAGGAGAGGCCAAAAAGAGGGAGGAGACGCCAGCCCATCATATGTCTTGCCAACCTCCCAGAATCCTTCGCGCTGGATTCCATCTTGGCTGAGAGTTGCACACACCACCAGGAAGGACCCTGAGTCAGACCAAATATGGGCCAACCAGGTGACTGGTCAGAGACAACCCAGAAACTAACCCCATTACTATAAAACCTGAGATTGTGAGCCACGTGGCATAGCAGTTCTCCTGGGTTCCCTTACCTGCTGCTCTCCACCTGGGCGCCCCTTCCCGTTAAAGGCTTTTGCTTCATCAGCATGTGTGTCTCCCTGGACAGTTCATTTCTGAGTGTTAGACAAGAGCCCATTCTTGGGCCCTGGAAGGGGTCCCCTTCCTGCAACACTTTGATCTTTGACTTCCCAGGCTCCATAACTGTGAGAAATAAATGTTTGGTGTTTATAGGCCACCCAGTTTATGATATTTTGTTATAGCAGCCCTAACAGGCATATAGCTCCATATATGTATATTTATTTATTATTTTATATTCAATCCCATGTTCTAGTGTATTATGTACATTTTATTTTATTTATTAATTTATTTATTTTTTTGTGGTACGCGGGGCCTCTCACTGTTGTGGCCTCTCCAGTTGCGGAGCACAGGCTCCGGTTGCACACTGGATGCACAGGCTCAGCGGCCATGGCTCACGGGCCCAGCCGCTCCGCGGCATGTGGGATCCTCCCGGACCGGGGCACGAACTTGTGTCCCCTGCATCGACAGGTGGGCTCTCAACCACTGTGCCACCAGGGAAGCCCCTGTACATTTTAAAATGCACATAAAATATCAATTTAAAATACTGAGATTAAGAATAATGAGATAAGTTCCATTATTTTTTTATATTCCATGGGGGGATTACCAAGCATACTTCTTGGGTGGACACATCCCTGGTCTAAAGACACATCAGCCTTTAAAGAGGAAGCTTTACCAGACTGGGTGAGTGAGTAGCTGTCCTAATCTGCTTTTGTCAGTTTTGCTTTGGAATGCTGTTCAGGTTGGAAGTGCCCTGGCAAGGACATAGCCTGGGGCTCCTACCGTCAGCACAACTGCTGGATCTAAACAGGCTCCTTGGCTCAAACAGCTGCTTGTTGAGGCTGTGCTCCCAAAACCAGGAGTTTATGTCTCTCTTCACTTTGGGTTTCTTTCTTCATTGTATCAGGGTTGTGCAGATTCTCAGATAGATCATAAAAATGATGGGAGCTGTGTACAAATCTCACTCGGGGCTGAAAAGATGGGTATCAATCCCAAAACACCAAGTCTGCTGGCTCCAGATAAACTGAGGACTTAATGTACTTTTTTTTTTTTTTTTTAATTTATTTATTTATTTATTTATTTTGGGCTGCATTGGGTTTTCATTGCACGCGGGCTTTTTTCTCTAGTTGTGGTAGGCGGGGGCTACTCTTCGTTGTAGTGCGCAGGCTTCTTATTGCGGTGGCTTCTCTTGTTGCAGAGAATGGGCCCTAGGCACATGGGCTTCAGTAGTTGTGGCACGCGGGCTCAGTAGTTGTGGCTCATGGGCTCTAGAGCACAGGCTCAGTAGTTGTGGCGCACAGGCTTAGTTGCTCTGCACCATGTGGGATCTTCCTGGACCAGGGCTCGAACCCGTGTCTCCTGCATTGGCAGATGGATTCTTAACCACTGCGCCACCAGGGAAGCTCTGTGCTTGCTGTTAATATGCTCTTCTAACCTCAGCACCCATCTCCTGTCTCTCCCACCGCTTATGGGAAGAAGGGAGTTAGATTGGCTTTTCTCAACATTATCAGGGTGTTTATCATATTCTCTGGATTACTGAATTTATAATCTCTGACCTAAACCATGATGCCAGGAATGAAGTCAGAAGCTACAGTGTCTGAGGCCTCATTGTTCTCCCCAAAGCTCAAGGGCAGATTTATTTAACAGCTGTTCACTACCTGATTGGAATTAGGAGACTTGTGAAAAGGTCAAGGAAAAGAGCTAAACAGGACATCTGTTTCAGTCATAAAACTATATTTCTAGGAAGCTGGAAAAACAGAACATTCTATTGAAGAAAATCTCAACAGTCATTTTAAGCATGCTTTCACTATGATTGTAAAAGAAGGTATCTGTCTTCTTCCTTCTAAACTTTGCTTTTCCTAGGAATATAGTTTTATAGTACAGCCCTTGTGTCTCATATATTCTTTTGAACCCTGGCAAAAAGCTGACCTGATTTTTTAATTTTACAAACATTAGTTTTTTTTACCCTCTAATTCTGTGTTAATCATTGAAATTTTTATTTCTGTTTATATTTTTGATTGAAAATCAGTGATCAACAATCCTGAATGCTCTTTTGTTTTGTCATTCAAAATGCCTTCCACATTTCTTTATTTTTAACTCTTTTCAAATTAAATTTTGTTAACCGAAATCATCCTCTTTCTAAAATAGAAAGGCATCCTGACTTAGACAAAGCTAATCTATGCACTTGTCTTAGTGAACTGTCAAACCTAATCCTTACTGTCCCTGCTGTTACTGCCTTAATTCCTCACCAACAACTGTGTGTCAGAAGTGACAGCTGGTTGAGCTGTCACATTTTGACAAATATTACCAATGGTTTAGTGTCAGCCTGGGGATACACAACAAATGGCATTCCATAGAGGTTACTTCTTGGGCCAGTTAACATTTCAATCAGTGGCTTAGATACTGGAATAGGAAATATGCTTAGAATGTCTGTGATGGACACTAATATTTATGATGAGAATAGACCCAGTTCCTGAGCTACTCTCGCTACCTTATAACCTTGCTGTAGCTTGAAGAAGCTGTGAATGATTTTATGCGAAGAAATGGAAATCCCAGTAACAATTGCCTTTGCCACCTAAATTGAATAAGTCATTTTTAAGGCAGGCCAAAGCCTCCAATCATGATCTACATACATCCTCTTCTTTTTGCTTCCATGGGACTAAAGCATCTTGATTATTTACTCTCATTCTTGGTTGTTAGTGACTGCCACTCAGCTTGGGTTTTCAACCCCTCCCCAGCTACACTTTCTGAAGCACAGAGCCTTATTTGTGATCCTTAATGATTTAACTGCAAACATGGAAGAGAAGAGAAGATATTTTTAGAACTCCAAACAATATGAATGATTAGAAGCTAGAGAAACTCTTAAAATTTATACTAATAATAGGTTTTCTGGTCTACATTAAAATGCAAATGGAGCTAAGTCAGTCTAAGAATCCCCATCCTGACTCTTTCACTTTGTCTGAAAGTAAGACCTGCCAAGTCTAGAGTCTAGATCAAGCTCTTCAGAATCCAAGCTCAGTAGATTCCCAGTTGCCCAATGGGATTGCTAATTCTTCTCAGATGAGGCTTCCTGGTCTTCTCTGTTTATCTTCTAACTCTTTTTCTCTGAATCCCAAGTGTATTATCCTTTCATCATAATTACTCTTGGCTCCCCTGGGCCCTTTCTTCCTGGCAATTCAAAAGAAAATGAAGTCCTGTACTAAAAATTATCCATTTTTTCCCTTTAGAATTCCTACCTTCCCCTTTCTCAAGGTTTATTTGGTTTTACTTATTTACTAGATAATTAACGAGCTTCATTCATTCAGTTTCTTACAGTGCTCTGAACACATGAGTAGGATTAATTCCCTACTGGCTATGAAACCTCAGTAGTGTGTTCCATCTAGATGTTAGCCTCTCTGTTCTTTGGTCTCACTAGGCCCCAGAAAGCAGAATTCCGTCCTACCTTTTTTTAAAAAAAATCTTACCTTTAATAGGTCCAAGCAATAATTTTTTTTTTCATATTTGAGGAAAACCTCACATGTACAGAAACTGCACATTTATGGGGTACCTAAAATACCCTAATTTCAAATTACTATTAAGATTCTTCACTTGTTCTTTATTGATTATGTCCATATCCCTAGGTTTTTTTTTTCTTCTTCTTCTTCTTATGTCCCTCTCTTTTCTCCAGAAAGTGATTTTCCAGAATCTTACGATTATTTAAAAATGTCAAACATGGTAAACATTACTAGTACTCAAAAATACCCAACTCTCCTTTCCTTTCCTGTTTAGGGGAGACTATACATCCCAACCTCCTTTAGGTAGGTGAGACCAGTAGGCTGGCGCTGGCCAATGAAATGTGCATGAATGTGATATTTGAGCTTCAAGCTGAGGCAATAGAAAGCCTCTGAGTTTCTCTGTCTTTTTTTTCCTATCATGACTACCAGTGATTCTCTGAATGGAGGATCTTGTTAACCTCTCCTTACATCAGGTGATTATATGAAACAGAACTGTTAATCTGTTGACTCAGTTTGCACATGTAGTATGAGAGAGAAATATACTTTTGCTGTGTTAAGTAACTGATATTTCAGGGTTAATTTGTTACCAAGGAATAACCTAGTTTATCCTGATTAATAAAACTATCACTGCATAAATAAACAGGCTCTAACAATAACAGGCTTTATTTACACTGGTAGAGGAAGGGTAGGATTCCCCAGAATTTTAAATCCATTTTGATGTCCATAAACTGTGGAAGAGATTTTTTTTAGGCCAAATTTATTAAACTTGGACTAATTCAGAGACTTCATTTATTTTTGGCATTTAAAGTTGCAAATTCCTTGTTTTTCTGAGAGAAAATTAGATTTCTTTTCATAGTGCTGTTTTCTCTGAAACACTTGTTTTATTCCTACTTTGTATTTCTACAACCTTCTTATCTAAGGAGGCAATTGAATACTTAGAGTTGTAAAAACAGCTTAGTTTTATGGTTCCCACCCCATCCACAGGATTGATTGAGGCACATTACATCCCATTATGTCCAGGAATCTTGTTTGTGCTTTGCCTACCACACCTGCCTTGACTCCCTTGTTTGTTCTTTTCCTGAGGCTTTTCTTCATACCTGGTCTCTGGACTCCACCCTCCATTTAGACCCAGTGTTTGAACTCTACTTGCTTCCCACACCCTCATCTGAGACCCAGGCATCAGTCTCCCTTTGTTCTTTAGCCAAAAGCTTATTTCCCCTCCCCCATTCCCACACTCTATCTCAGCTCTGGAACTGCTGGCTCCTCTGAGCCCAGGCTCCCCACATTCCTGGGGAAAGAGGTCAGCAATAGGAGGTCAGACAAAAAGTATGAAGTTCATGTGGGTGGTAATAGAAGTTATTTTTGTGTGATTTTAGGAAATCAATCTTATTGCTTCATACTTTTCCATGATCTTAATTATTTCTGGGCCCACTAGTTGTAGTTTACTTCTTAAGGACATTATAATCCATCACTGTTTAAATGTGTTGATGTCCCAGTGGTGAGAAAGAAAAGACAGAGGAGGGTCAGGCTGCAAAGTGCTTTGTAAAGAAGGACCATTTTCTCATTTTCCAGATGGGTCAGGGAGGCACAGCTGGAAAGAGAATCTGGGTTTTTATCCAAATCCTGTGCTTTCATTAGTCTGGGCAGCTGCATCATAAAAATTGTGAATTGTTGAGAGGATGCAGCACTCTGGACTGAGCTTCCGTGAAAGGTAGCATTTCAACAGCAGAGCTGTGCACATCGATACACACCTTATACCCTGTCTAGTTTATTTAAACCACTTCATAATTTCTACAGACACAAAGGGACACTTCTTACAAAATGTAGTTCAACATTTCTTTCATATCCATTTCAATCAGTATAATTTTGCTGAACTGAATTATTTCCCTCTCATTTTCAGAGCTCACATGATTACATCTGCCAATATTACCACAGGAAGAAATAAATTTATCAAAATAATTTCTCTGAATGTATAATGACTTGTTCTCTCTCTTCCCCTGCCCTCAAGTATTCCAAGCCCCCTTTTGAGAGAAATCCAAGAATTGTTATTATTTTATTACTCATTATTATTATTGTTATTAATTACAAATTATTGATCCTTTATTGTTTTCCTTCCTTCTGGTCATGTAAAGTCAATGATGACGTCTAGCAAAGGCTTCTGATGATTTCAAGAATGTTAATCAGTTTTACAGCTTAATTCATATTTCTTTTACATTAAAGAACTTCCTCAATTAGGGAATAATTATTATGCAAAGCACAGTAGGTTTAATGTGATTAAGTTAAAAAAAGCAACACATCACATCCAGATCTTGCTACAGATGGGAAGATTTGTTAAGGTTGGAAAGGGAAAGTCTTCCCTTCTTGGCAGCTATCTAGCCTCTTCCCTCTTCTATTTCTATCTTTATCTTTCCCAGCTCCTCCTTTTTCTTTTCCCTCTGTGCTACTTGGTTGGTATTGATCTACTGACTCTGAAATGGCAGTGTTATCTCCTTGATATATATTTGAAACCATAATACACCTCAAACTTCCATTTCAGTATAGCACATTGGGACTGCAGTATCTACAAAATCTTTTAGTACTCAGACCAAAGATATTAAACCTAAAACTGAATCTTAAAAGGAAGGGAAAAATTTTAAACCATTTTCAATAATACTGTCAGTAACTTAGCTATCTTCATGTATTCTCTTTTTCTTTTACAGCCAAAACTAACTATACCTATTTTTTTTTCAGTTATCTAGATATTTTCTTTTTATAATGATTGAGGTACTGCAGGGACAAAAAAGACTTCCAAGAAAACAAGAAGCTGTATTTATGTCCTTAAATCTATCAGCACATCCCAATGAAACGGTATCATTTTGGAACTATTCTGAGCAATTTTACCCACTTAGGGCATCTCAGTAGTGACTACAAAAAATCATCAAGGTCCACGCTGTTCACTTCTTCCCCTATCCAGCACTAAAGTTTTTTGTTGTTTTTTTTCTATTTAAGATGTACACACAAAATTTAGTTGAGAATGACATCTCAAACCATGAGATAAACTATATCTTGTTTGTTAAATAATTTGTATGTATAGCAAGTACAGTTAAAACAAAATGTAAACTGTAGGAGCAAGAAACATATCTATCTGTTAATTTTGGACCCTCAGCATCCTGATTATTGTTTGGAATATGGTCAACACTGAGTAGATATTTGTGAATTTAAAAATTAATTGATAATACTTTAGTGATATATGAGATTATTCTGGTTTAACCACCAATCCTTCCTCACTGAGTTTCTTAGTTCAGAATGGTTCTAGGATGATTAAGGAAATAACTGTGATATTCACCTCTGGGTTAGCATCTCTTTTGTTATGCTGGTTCTACATTATCATATTAGTTCTTTGTCCACTCATCTATTTTTGCATTCATTTCTGGTCTCTGATACAGCATGATTGACAAACTGCTTCCAAAATGCATATAGAGTGACAGAGAGACAGACAGACAGACACACACACACACACACGCGCGCGCGCGCGCACACACACGCACAGAGTGAGAGAGAGAATAAGCAAGCTCTCTCCTGTTTCTTCTTACAAGGGCACTAAACCCATCATGAGGGCACCAGTCTCGTGACCTGATTACCTCCCAAAGGCCTCATCTCCAAGTACAATCACACTGGGAATTAGGGCTTCAACATATGACTTTTAAGGGGGGACACAAACATTCAGTCCACAGCAGTAGGTAAATTTTATTATATTAAAAATTTCAAAGACGGAAATTTTCTGTCTGAACCCTTATAAAAAGTAAGGATGAAAAGTAAAAATGTTAAAACCAAGAATGAAATTCAGGTGTAACTGGGAAAACATAACTATATGAAATTTACTAGGTTTCCCTAGTCTCAGTTTACCTCAATAGAATTAAAATATACATAAAAATGTATTATTCTCAGAAACATTCAAAAACTTAAAATTGTTTTAAATATTACCCTTGCCAGGTAAATGAAATTGCAAGGAATTTTAGTTTCTATTTTTTCACAGGAAAATCCTTCAGTTAGCTACATCAGTGATGTATAAGAGGAGATTATGAAATAAAAAAGTGACATCAGACCTTGAGATAAATCTAATGATGGATTTAAGAAAAAGTAAGAATTTTAATGATTCATAAATGACTTCATGGAAAGTTCTATCCGTAGAAGCCCTCTGTGGGTACTAATCCCCCTATTTAAATTCAAAATCACATAGTAAAAACATGTCAATTCACCATCTCTAAAAATCATGTAACAGTTAAAAGCCATCAATCTTGTTTATTTCTCCTAGACAGAGTTTTTCATTCTTTACCCTTGGCACATGCAGTGGATAAATCTTTGCTGTGAAGGCTGTCCCATGTGATGTAGGATATTTAGCAACGTCTCTGGCTTCTACCCACTGGCCAGTAGCAACCCTCATACAGCTGTGATAACTAAAAATGCCTCCAAATATTGCCAAATGTCCCCTGTGAGCAAAATCTCCCCAGCTGACAGTTGCTATGGAAGAATAAAGTTAGACTGTACCTGTGAATCCTCATAAAAGAAGAAAAAAGGGGGGAAAAATAATGCAAAAAGGGGAAAGAAATAAACAACAAACTTTTGAGCTCCCTGGTGTTTTACTTGACACCTTTTAGTATTACAGGGAAGCACATTTAGAGAAAATAGGGATTTAAAACAGCAGCAGACAAAAATGCATCATATTAGTGTAATTGAGGAGAAACTGAATCCTTGCAATAGTCTCAGTAGAACAGAGAACAACTGAAAAGTGTATCTTTAGCAACTTATGTGCTTTTGAATGAATGGCAAAAAGTACTCTTACATTCTGACTGCTACTTATATGACTTCTGCACAGTTGGAAAGTCTATTTTAGGCAACTATAAATTTGATTTAAATGCAAACTGTATTATGAGCCAAATGTATTCACTAGGGCTTGAACCAATCCATTTCTATTTGATGCTCTAGAAGGAAGAGCTAGGACACACACTAAAATAACGCCATCACTCCAGTACAATAGAAACCAAACGAGTCAACCTGGTTCCTTTGTTGTTCAACTATAGCAACTCCAAATAAAGTTGCAGCTTGTGTTCACTGTTGTTTGCTAGCTCCACCTTTTATCTTTTTCTGAGTTACTATGATGTCAAGCCTCCCACTCAGACCCCTGTGAATATCTACAGGTATAGTTATTTTATCTCAGATGAAGCAGCATCATCAGGTCAGTGGCTTTGAGATAAAAGGCAGGAACAAAGGAAATGCAACTAACAAGCCTGTGGGGGCCTCTGTAACAATGAGAATCCTAGGGATGGCAGCCACTGATGGGCCAGGCTCCTGATTCCTTTAGGAGGCAGGGCTCACCCAAATAGGCAGAACCCCTGTGTCTGATTCCAGGGAACCTGCACAGGAAAAGTGATACCAAACACCTTTCTCCTGTTTCTCTGAATGGTCTTTCCCCTACATTCAAGTGTTGCAGCAGAAGGAATCCTTATCTAGTTAAGAATATCTGTTTAGTAATTATGAGGTCAAGAAAAAAATGTTTCCTTTAAAAGGATTAAGTTTTCCCAGAGCACCTACCCCCACTGAGGTAGATCCAGTTAAGAAGATATTGTCTGGCTCCTTAAGATGGTGGGGCTGTCTGGAATAACTGGGCCTGGTTTACTCTCAAAGGAAGATATTTTCAGTCTTCGAACTACAAGCAATGGCTGATCTGTTGGAAGCAATAGAGTCTTTCACCAGGACCACAGGCTGTTTGTGCATTTCATCACTTGTGCTGTATACCACAAATTATAGTTTATGGTTGTAGGGCACTGTTTGGAAACTGCTAGAATATATAATCTTGTTTAATTGATTTTTTGGAGCACAGATATTGTTAACCAATACACTATAAGTAGTGCATATTTATGGCATTGTTTGTTTTGTTCCAATGCACACTGTCATCCTTGGGGCCCATGGAGAAGAAAGCACTATGACTGCAAGCTAAAAATGCACCATGTCATTAAAGCAGGCAGAAACAGAAGCAGCATTGATCTGTGTGCCCTGGGACAAAAAGGAAACAGGTCAAGTCTAGTGTAAACTAGGAAGTGATTCTAAGTAAAATACAAGAGCCAACTAAAAAGCCAAAAGAATTCACTCATAAAACTTAGAACTAGTAAGAGCTCTGTAAATGACTGTGCATATAAAAAATATACAACAAATTAATACAGTTCCTATATACTAGTACAAATACAACAGAAAGTAAATGAGAAGGAATATAACTATTATCTTTAAAATAAAGCATGTGTGATGTGTATGTACAAACAACACAAAAACCAGCAAATATATTACTCAGACACATGCAAAAAAATACATAAGTATAGAGATATGCCACATTCCAGATGAGGAACAACAATTAATGCACAAATTTAATCCAAACCCAGTCAAGATGTCATTGATGTTTTCCTTTTAAATCTTGACAAGATTGTTTCAAAATTCACCTACATGAAAAAACAGTGGAAAACAGCTAAGAACAAGGAAAAAGGACAATGTTGAGTGCGATTAGCCCTCCCAGATATTAAAACATATCCTGAAACTATAATTATTAAATCAGTATGGAAGTGTGAACAGGTAATTTGACTAAAAAATAAATTCTTTTATGTAATTTAATATATAATAAAGTAAAAATATTAATCAGTGAGTCAAGGATAACTATAACTGTTCAGTACAAAGTTGTGGGACAATTGGTTAGGTGTTTGGGAAAAAATATATTAGATCTTCTCAGATAAGACAACAAAACTGATTATAGATTATTAAAAGATTTTAATGTAAAAATTCAGACTAAAGAGAGGCAGAAGAAACTGCTTTGCCAAGAGGTGTAAAAGGCATATATTAAAATAGTCTTAGTAAAATGGTTTTTATAACATAAGTTAAAACTGGGTAAAATTTTACATATAAAATATAATTTAAATTTTGTATAGCATTTTGCATGCAGAAACAAGTCAAAGCATTAATTTTTCTATAACTGATGACATGTCCACGGGACTCTCTTTTTCTGTTTTTTGGCAGAGAAAATAATAAACTTGCCAATTAAACATATTTCAGTTTCTTAAAGTTTAAAAGAGCTTCTTTAAGTCACTTTAGAGCCCTCACTCCTCATCAGGTCTCTGTCTTTCCCTTTAGCAGTTAGGCTTCCCTTCCCTGGTCCTTCCTGAAACGGTGCCTGGATATAGAGGAGGGTTAAATACATTCTGGTCTCGAGAGGTGGAGCTTTGATCTGCCTGCTGGTCTGTATTTCTCTGCTGATCTCACTTGCCATCAGGTAGATTAGTCTTACTGCATTAATCTGCATACCTGTGCTTGCAGTCTCTGAGAATATAGCTAATTTAGGGTTGTAATGGCAAATATTCCTAAAATTTTTCTGACATGCCATGGTCTCTGATCTCAAGGTCATCATAGTGTGAGGCTTCTTTCTCGCAAGCCCAGGCTTCTCCTGCTACACGTGTTGTCTCAACTCTTCTGAACTGGGCATCTAGAAACTTGTAGATTTTCCCCTTGTTCCATACCAGTCATGGAGAATGAGGGGTCCTATATCAGATTCGTATGCTAGACATCCTCTTAGCCATTTTTTATTTACTTTGGGCTTTCTCCTCATTGCTACAATGGGGCATGAAAGCTTCATCCTACAGGTGAGCTAAGGAAGGGGCAGTCAGGACCCCAGTGTTCCTGGGCTTTTATTGCCTGAAGTAGAGTTTCTTCTCTGTAAGTAGGTTCTGGGTAGGGAAATTGAATTTTTAATTTTTTTAGTTTTAGTTTTTTTAGTTCCCACTGAGAACAGAGTTTTGCTACATGGAGCTAGGAGGCATGAGAAACACCAGTGAAGCTATAGTCATAGACCTAGAGCTGGAGGGAGAGGGAGCCCTGGACTTGGTTGTATGTGTCCAGAATAGAATTTCCATGAGTCCGAGCTGGTACAAGGTATAGGGAAAGGGAGAAAGTAACGACTCAAATGCCACTGACTCTTATTTTTCTTACTGAGATTTAGTAGATTTCCTTGAGTGAATATTTTTCTACTTTCTGTATTCCCTTAAGACAGTATCCGGAGACTAAATTATTAGTTTTTTAAATAATTTTCTCCAGGTAAATAGTTGTTTTGTAGGGCAAACAAAACAGAGGATCTGTCAAGCTCCTCACTTTGCTATTACAAATTTGGATGTTTTCTAATTACTTCTTTTCCAGTTTACTAATCTTCTGTTTTGCTTTATTTAGTCTGATATTAAGTCCATTTATTTCTTAATTTCAGTTATTATAATTTTTATTTCTAAAACAGTGCTGCCCAATAGAACTTTCTGGGGTGATGGAAATATACTATAATCTGTACTGTTTAATATGGTAGCCACCCACGACATGTGGCTATTTAGCTCTTGAAATGTGGCTAGTGTGACAAAGGAACTGACTTTTAAATTTTATTTAACTACAATTAGTTTAAGTTTAGACAGTCACAAGTGGCTAATGTTTAACGTATTAGCACATTCTAGAATTGACTTTTTTTTAATGATTCTAAAAATGCTGGAATTTTCATTTGGCAGTCAGATACCTTCCTTTAGTACAAAAGACATTCGTTTTATTATCGGCTCTATCACTTGCTAACTCTGTAGCTTTATGTAAACCATGCAACAGCTCTGAACCCGTTTCCTCATCCTAAATAGGCCTAACATTCCTCTTGCTGAAAGCGAAAGCTGTAAAGGTGAATAACCAATTTCTGAAAATTTTGTGAAATCCACAAGGTAATACAAATATGAAATTCCTATTAACAATTGATTCTGCATATATTCAGCAATATTTTTACAGGTTGTTGGAAAAATAGAAACAGGATTTTGTTGGGTAGAAACTGTTCTTGCTGTTACAAACAAGTTACTTTGTATTTGTATGTTGTGACTGATTGTTTTTGAATGGTCCATGATAGAAAAAAGTACCTGCCTTCTGTAGGCAATGAATGGTTATAAAATCAGCTATTAATTAATGGTCTTACAATTGCAAAGTGGGAATAAAGTTAATACCCCTATTAGTTTGCATTCTCTCATGAAATTTCACAACATTTTCACAACTGGCTAGAGTCTGAATGCTAGCCAGAATGCTAGGCCACAGTCAGGTTTTTCTGATATATGTTGAAATCTCAAGTCATCAAGAGAAACAAAGTTTTGTAGAATCAGTGGCATCGTTTTTGTTTATTCTCTTCAGAAAGTAAAAGTCAGATTCTTTCTTAATGTTATTCATATTTTCTTATTCTAGTCATTCCACTGCAGCACAAAAGAAAGACTGTTCCCTTATCTTGCATTTTACTAGCAAGGAAAAAAAAAAATCCCCCTGTATTTAAAACATCATCTTCCTGTAAACAGAATGATTAACTTGATATTGTGCTAAATATTAATAACTTATGAGGGTCTAGATAAGATTAAAGGCATTTATTTTGCCAAATTCATGAGGTTACTCTTTTATTTTGCTCTCTATTACATAAGCCAAGAGGTTTTCATTACTCAAAAACTGTTACATTTCTGTCCTAAATTCCAGCAATCCTTTGAATGCTTTGACATTATGTGGTATCTGAATAATCCTATCTACAGTATTAAAAAGTTTTCATTGTAAAACGATTTTTATTTTTCAAAAACAAGATTGTTTTCAAAATCAAGTGCCTATCATATGTTCTTTTCAACTCACATTCTGACAAATAACTGATACTGACCATCCATTGCTCTTCCAAAGAAAAATGATTCCCTGTTAGAAGGCTTCCAGGTTAAAAATATCTTTAAAAACATGATTAAAGGCTCATTTCCTTTCCTTTCTCCTCCACAATGTGTTAAATGTGCTTGATTTGGGTAATAACACCCAGCAGTCAGGGAAGCAAAAACAGCTACCTTGATTACTCCCTTGGCATACTCCCTTGGCATGAACAGAGTCTTGATGCATGAACAAAAACACTTCAAGGTCATACTTTTCATCTTAAGAGTAAACTATGATTCTTCCTCTCTTACCAGAAAGATAATTGAGATATTAAAACATGCTCTTTTCACGAAGACTAAACCCAAATAGCTATGTGTAGATAAAGATCTACAATGGGGCAGGTAGCTTTGGATAAATACACCAAGTATCCCAGGCAGCTTCTCTTAACAGCTGTTTAATTACTTCTCTTCATTAATTGCAGTTTCAGAAAAAATAAACAACAACAATCCTTTTTATAATGACATGCCTCTGTGTTAATACTTTACAGCATGGTACTTAGCAGAGAAATATACAAATTATTACAAATCAAATGTTTGGGCATTACAAATATCCTAGCAATAAATTTGATTTAAAATACTCTCCAACTATAGTTACTGCAACTGGAAAGACTCATTTCTTTCAGCTGTTATTTCTAATGCTGCTGAAGAGATGCATTTGGGGAAACACTTATCAGAAGTACTAAATCAGCATTACAGATATATGCCAGGGGACCAGATGAAGCTATAATTGCAACCAGTTTGTTTTTCAGATGAGGTTTGTTTATTTTTTTCAAAGTTGATGGATGGCCGCATTTTTAAAGACAATATGTATCTGTCATGGATTAACCCAGGAGAGTGACACAAATATACTCAAAAGCATGAGGAAGTGTTGGTGAGAAGTGGTGTATATTAGTATACACAGGA
Source organism: Delphinapterus leucas (assembly GCF_059928025.1). Lineage (NCBI taxonomy): Eukaryota > Metazoa > Chordata > Mammalia > Artiodactyla > Monodontidae > Delphinapterus > Delphinapterus leucas. The sequence continues at coordinate 72,887,493 of NC_143139.1, forward strand.
AGAAATGAAATAATCAAAACGTCTATTTCATGGTTGACACTTGCAGAACATCCCTTCAAAGTGACACAGTGACATAAATACCGTACTTACACTAAGGAGGTTGGGACAATGAGGAAATAAATGTCTTAAACCAGGCCTCTCAACTTTGGTACTATTGTCATTTTGGACTGGTAATTCTTTGTTGTGAGGAGCTGTCCTCTGTATTCTAGGATGTTTAGCAGCATCACTGTCCTCCACCCACTAGGTGCCACTAGCACCCACCCTCAGTTGTGACAATCAAAAATGTCTCCAGGGGAGACTTCCCTGGTGGTGCAGTGGTTAAGAATCCACCTGCCAATGCAGGGGACATGGATTCAAGCCCTGGTCCAGGAAGATTCCACATGCTGCGGAGCAGCTAAGCCCATGTGCCGCAACTACTGAGCCTGAGCTCTAGAGCCCGCAAGCCGCAACTACTGAATCCCGCGTGCCTGGAGCCCATGCTCCGCAACAAGAGAAGCCACTGCAATGAGGGGCCTGCGTGCCGCAGCAAAGAGTAGCCCCCGCTCTCCGCAACTGGAGAAAGCCCACGTGCAGCGATGAGGCCCCAGTGCAGCAGAAGGAAGGGAGGGAGGGAGGGAGGAAGGGAGGGAGGGAGGGAGGGAGGGAGGAAGGAAGGAAGGAATGAATGAATTTACCAAAAAAAAAAAATTTCTCCAGACATTTCCAAATGTTCTCTGAGGGAAAAATTGCCACTGGAGTTAAGAAGACTGAGGAACAAAAACAGTCTGGTTAAGTTAGCATAATATTATCATATCACATCTGGGAAAGCTGTAGATTTTTGGGTCACCCATATGTTTCCTGGTTGCTCCTTTATCTATAGCAATAACCCAAACCTCAAATCTCTGAACTAGTACTTTCTTAACTCACAAGAAGTGCAGGTTTTTATTTCCTTTTTGCAACTTTCCTGAGTAATATCTTCTAAGAGTCCTTGGAGAGGCAAAATTCTGACATGAACAGAGCTATTTCTTGAAGTTATGGAGAACTTCTGTTCCAGTGTCCATTCCTGTGGTCACCCCTGACCTCTGTTGCTCAAGGGTTATTGCTCATGTAATTGCCAGTGTTGCCACACACAGTCTTCACTTGTGATGTTTTCTTCCCCTGACCATCAGGAAAAAAAAAAAGTTTTTTCTTTACATAACTAGTCTTTTCACATGTTTTCTCATAGCAGGTAGGTTGGGCCTCTGATAGATTCTTACCTTCTCTTACATCATTCTCTTTCTTAGAACAAAGGGGCCTCCCCAGGAGAAATGTTAGGGGATGGTGAAGCCTAATCTCATACTCACCCTGAAAACATTATTGTTCTTTCCAACGTAGGCTCTGCTGCTCTATCAGACTTATTTTTTACTTGGATATTTTCCCATAGAGTCCATTGTCCCCTACAAATCAAGATCTATTACTTGAAATCTGTTTCTGTGCCCTAGAACATTCCAAAGCTGTTAAGAAGCATGTTGATCAAATTATAATGGTTAGAAGATGACTCTGACCAACAGCAGAGAAAGAGCTTCCATGGATTAATGAGTTTTAACTTCCAATTCCATCAGATAGAGTTTTACATCTGACATAGCCTCAAATATACTGTTACATATTTTTGTTTTAGAGCTGGCAACTTTACTAAATATTTTTATGAAAATAGTTCTGATGAAGTATTAGAGATATGGCTATTATCTCCCAATTAATCTATGAGTTATATAATAATACTCTGTTTTTTAACTTGATACATTTCAAAATTTATCTAACAGAGTGTATGGATGAAAGATGGAGGAATACAGGTAGTTTCCTACCTGTGTAGTGTTAATTAAAACTTGTATATATCAAAACTGTGTCCTTACCTTGCATGATTTCATGGTAATTGAGAAATTGTGCATTTTGAGAATACATTTCTATCTGACCATTTTACAGTTAGCATAGTATTGTGAAAAATGAAGACTGCCTTCATCAATAAGATTGATGAAGGAAGACTTGTCTGGTACATGTTAAAACACATGATAAAGCATTAGAAATAAAACACAGTATTTCTTATATAAGAATAGATGGTGTCGAGGAAAAATAATAGAGTGGCATACCAGTAAAGATTCAAATTTAGTGTATTATAAACAGAATTTTTTTTCTTTCCTTCTGGATCTGGATCATAGATTTTGTCATCTTCTATTACACAAATGACCCTCTTTTATCTTAATCACTTAATTCAATTATTTATTCATACTGTAATAAATACCTAGGGAACTCTTATCTAAGCCAAGAATGAGAACAGTACAAAATTTTACACTTATCTAAATCATCTTTATCTACCACTCTTTCACTGTACAGATTTAGCTATAATAAAGATATTTTGTGTCATTCCTTTGAAACTGATTATTTTTTTAGGTACATATGATGTATGTCTAAGCATTGTTTTATTTAGTTTTAGCTTACTTTCGAACTTTTAAAGAAAAGATACACCATTGTGGGCTCTGAACTTGCCTTTTCTTTAATTAATTAATTTATTTATTAATTTTTGGCTGCGTTGGGTCCTCGTTGCTGCATGCAGGCTTTCTTTTAGTTGTGATGAGGAGGGGCTACTCTTCATTGTGGTGTGCGACCTTCTCATTGCGGTGGCTTCTCTTGTTGAGGAGCATGGGCTCTAGGCACGTGGGCTTCAGTAGTTGTGGCACATGGGCTCAGTAGTTGTGGCTCACGGGCTCTAGAGAACAGGCTCAGTAGTTGTGGTGCATGGGCTTAGTTTCTCCGCGGCATGTGGGATCTTCCCGGACCAGGGCTTGAACCCATGTCCCCTGCGTTGGCAGGGGGATTCTTTACCACTACACCACCAGGGAAGCCCCTGAACTTGCCTTTTCATTCAGCACTATGTATATTTAGTTGATGCGTACTGGATTGTAATCAGGTTTTTTTTTCTTTTTCCTTGCTTTTAAGAACAGAGCTTCCAGGAAGCTATGAATATTCGTTCACACTTTTCCTGGTACACATATGCAATGTAAGAGTTTATCTTAAAGATAAGTTTATTTATCCATCTAGAGTTGGTTTCTGTGTGTGTTATGACACAGGGATCTGATTTTTTTTTTTTAACTCTACTTTTCTCAGCTCCATTATTAAGCAGTCATTTCTTTTCTCTGTAATCTAGACATCTTCCAGTCTTTCCCTGAAAGGGGTCTATTTGCATACTTTAAAAAAAGCTGCCTGAGGGTCTGTCTTCTGATCAACTTGCATGTAGGTACTGACTGAGAGCCTAATATTTGTATGCAACCACAAAAGACCCCAGACAGCCAAAGCAATCTTGAGAAAGAAGAACAAAGCTGGAGTCATCACACTTTCTGATTTCAAACTATATTACAAAGCTATGGTAATCAAAACAACATGATATTGACATAAAAAAGCCACATAGATCAGTGGAACAGAGTGGAGACGCCAGAAATAAACCCACACATATATGGTCAATTAATTTATGACAAAGGAACCAAGAATATAAAATGGGAAAAGGATAGTCTCTTCAGTAGATGGTGTTGGGAAAACTGGACAGCCACATACAAAAAAATGAAACTGGACTCCTATCCTACACCATAAATAAAAATCAACTCAAAATGGATTAAGACTTGAGTGTAAAATTTGAAACTATAAAGCTTCTAGAAGGAAACATAGGCAGTGGGCTCCTTGACATTAATTATGACAATAATTTTTTGGATTTGGCAAGAAAAGGAAAGGCATCAAAAGCAAAAATAAACTAGTGAAACTACATCAAACTAAAACTCTTTGATCTTTTCTACATCAAAGGAAGCCAGCAAAAACAAAAATGAAAAGGCCACTTATGGAATGGGAGAAAATATTTGCAAATTATATCTCTGATAAGAGGCTTATATCCAAAATATATCAAGAAATCATGTAACTCAATAAAAACAAAAAAATCTGATTTAAAACTTGGCAAAACTGAATAGAAAAATTTTCAAAGAAGACATGTGAATGGCCAACAGATACACGAAAAGGTGCTCAACATCATTAATCATCAGGGAAATACAAATCAAAACCATAATGAAATATTACCTCACATCTGTTAGAACGGCTATCAACAAAAAAAACAAGAGATAACAAATGTTGGCAAGGATATATAAAAAAACAGAACCCTTGTATACTGTTGACGAGAATGTTAATTGGTGCAGCCACTATGGAAAATAGTATGGAGATTTCTCAAAAAAATTAAAAATCGAACTACCATATGATCCAGCAATGATACCATTCTGGGTATATATTCATAGGAAATGAAAACAGTTTCTCAAAGAGATATTCTGCAGTCCCATGTTCGTTGCAGCACTATTCACAATAACCAAGATACAGAAACAACCACAACCTAAGTGTCCATCAACAGATGAATAGATACACACACAATGGAATATTATTCAGCCTTACAAAAAGGAGGAAATTCTGTCATTTTTGATAACATGAGTGAAACTGGAGGACATTATGCTAAGTGAAATGTCAGAGACCGAAGACAGATACTCCATGGTATCACTTATAAGTGGAATGTAAAAACAAAACCAAAAAACATCAAACTCAGGAACAGAGTAGAAAAGTGGTTGCTGGGGCTGAAGGGTGGAGGAAATAAAGGTTGACAAAGGCATACAAATTTTCAGCTATGAGATAAATAAGGTTCGAGGATCTAAAGTAAAACATGGTGACCATGGTTGATAATACTGTATTGCATAATTAAAATTTGCTAAAAGGGTAGAAATTAAATGTTCTCACCACAAAAAAAAAAGATAAATATGTGAGGTAATGGATATGTTAATTAACTAGATAGGGGGAATCTTTTCACAGTGTGTGTGTGTGTGTGTGTGTGTGTGTGTGTGTATATATATATATAAAAATATATATATATATAAAATCACCATGACATGCAGTTTAAATATCATACAAGTTTATATGTCAGTTATACCTCAGTAGAGCTGAAAAAAAGGAATACATATAATCTTTTAGAAATTCCATTAACAAGAACTAAAACATGCAAGATGACAACCAAAAGGAAGGATTCCAAAATATTAGTAGAAGCTACCTTTGGGTGACTTTTTTTCCAAAATTTCGTTTTCTACAATAATAATGTACTACTTTTATAAATAGAAAAATAAATATTGTATACTATTTAAAATGGCATAATGGGAGAGGATAATAGAAAGAGGCCTATGTAAATTTCACTTGCTTTCTCTCAGCTCCTGCTTCTATTCTGTCTGCCTCACCTGAGCTAAGGATCTGCTCGGGCTGATGGAAAGCCAAAAGCAAGTGAGCTCCTAGCCAGTTGAATTGTAATTTAACATCTCCGCCAGTAGATGGTTGAGGCAGACCTCTCCCATGAGCTTATACAAGAGCTCAGACAGCAGTGTCCAGAGAGCCCATTGAGATTCACAGACCCTTGGGAGAAAATTCTGTATCAGCTTCACCTGGTGATGACTCTTCTTGATCTTCAATATCTTACTGTAGGAGGAGATGAATAGGTGGACTGGGGCCTCCCTACTCCTGAATCTGTGTTAATGTGAAGGGACTGGAAGCATGGAGCTCCCATGGTGTGTGCTCAGGGGATAGCAGCTTGACGTCTACCACACTGCTGTACCATACATGCAGAGAACAGTTACTTTGACATCAATGTCATTTAGAGTACACCAACACTCAGACTTGAACCCTAGCATGTGTAAGAGGAATCACCAAGTGGTAAGTTTGAGGGACAGGCTACCCTTGTGCTATAATTTAACATTTCTTGGGGCTGGGTAGGTAAGTCTTGCTAAAGCAGAGGTAACATTTAGCAAGCCCATGCCTTGGACTGAGCCTTACTCTGTGATAAAGCTGACATTTTCATCCATAGGTTTGGCTTCTGGTTACAACTCCCCTTTGGTTCTCATTGGAAAGGGAAAAAAGGGGAAGGCAGTGTTGTTTAGAAACTTCTTAAAATTCCAACAGTAGCCTCTCTTAATAGTTTAATGAAATTTTAAAGATCATAAATACTAGTTAAGAAACAGACTCCTAGATAACTCTAAAATCAAAGAAAAATTATAAATTCCCTATAAGAGGGCTTCCCTGGTGGCACAGTGGTTGAGAGTCCACCTGCCGATGCAGGGGATGCGGGTTGGTGCCCCGGTCTGGGAAGATCCCACATGCCACGGAGCAGCTGGGCCCATGAGCCATGGCCGCTGAGGCTGCGCGTCCGGAGCCTGTGCTCCGCAAAGGGAGAGGCCACAACAGTGAGAGGCCCACATACCACACACACACAAAAAAAAATCCCTATAAGAAAGAATACATAAACCTTTGGGAAACAGTGAGAACAGTACTCAGAAACATTTATGGTCTTAGTTATCAAGAAAAATGAAAAGTAAAGTAAATCAGTAATCACCCAGAAAAGTCAGAAAAGGTAAATAAAATACTTCCAAGGAAACCAGTATGGGGGTGTGATCACCTTTTTTCTATGTCCTCACTTTGCCTGTGTGCTCCCTTCTCCTCCTTTCCACTTCCCCAACTCACAAAACTGCTTTTAAGATCCTCCAGGATCGAAGCACAGGGGTGGAGTAGGGCTAAGGGGAAGACAAGTTGGACAGTTGTATCTTGTGTTGGCATCTCTGGGAGAGGCAGATGTTCAAATGGCAGCTTTTTCTCTTGAGGGACATTGTGTGTGTTCTTTTTAGACCTGACGCTGAGTATGTCCCATCTTAGGCAGTCAAGGCTTTCCCAAGTCAGATTATGGCTCTTCATGGCCCATCCTCAGTTCATGTATTTTCACCTTTTAAAATACCTCGTCTAGATTTCTGACACAGGGACCCAATTAGCTTGTAGGAAATCCCATTGTTCTCTCTGCTCTGCCCAGGAGGGGCATGCCATTCTAGCCAGTCTCTGCTTTAGACTTTTTGGTGTGAGTCACATCCTAATTTCTGCACCCCTCAAATTTCCAGGGATATATGTCTAGCTTCCCATGCTATTATCAAAGCTTCCTTGCTTGGCTTTAAGGGAAGGGAGAACACTTTTTCTCTAACACTTGCAATGTCCTCTATTGTTGGTCTCTTGAACTTTTAATACAGTTTTAGCTTTTATAGATCCTCTATGTGGATGATGGATTAATGTTTACTGAGCCAGTTTTTCATAATTCCTTTTTAAGTCCTGTATAGAAAAACTGGCCTTCTGATTTGGAATGTGAGGATAGCACCTACTGCTCTCAGAAGTGCAGTCTCAATCAAAGCTATACACAGGAAGAGTCCCATGTGAACATCCTGTTATACTAACTCATAGGAAAGTATGCAAAAAAATTTAAGTAGATATTTGCAAAAGAACTTTGTTCGAAATTTCAGCAAAGTATGAAAATACATTCAAACTCATGAATAATGAGACATTTTCTACTAGTCAGACTTTTAAAATTTAACAAGTATAAAATATTACACTTTTAACAAGTGTAAGGATATCCTTATGCCTTGCTGATAGAAATGTGAATTCTACGTCCCTTTTGAAAAGTAATCTGCAACTTCTATTAATTTTTTTTTTTACTTATAAACCTGTTGACCCAGCAGTTCCACTTCAGGATTCTATCCTTTTATCCTATCAAAACAAAAGTGCTGGTATATAACTGTATATCATCAAGCATATGTATTTGTATTTCAGCATTGTTCAGGGTGGCAAGGATATAAAATAACAATAATCAATAAAAAACTAGTAAGCAGTGGGCTTCCCTGGTGGCGCAGTGGTTGAGAGTCCGCCTGCCGATTCTGGGGACACGGGTTCGTACCCCCGTCCGGGAAGATCCCACATGCCGCAGAGCGGCTGGGCCTGTGAGCCATGGCCTCTAAGCCTGCGCGTCCAGAGCCTGTGCTCCGCAACGGGAGAGGCCACAACAGTGAGAGGCCCACATACCGCAAAAAACAAACAAACAAACAAAAAAACTAGTTAGCAGCAGTGACAATGCCCTTGATAAGATAATGAATAGGTTGAATAAACTTAAAATGTTATGCAACCCTTAAGAATGATTAATTAAAAATATACTCATTCCCTTGTTGATATTCCCCATGGATAATTATTGAGTGAAACAAAAGGAAGATACAGAAAGATGTATGTATTATGGTCATACTTTTTTAAAAAAAAAATTGTACTTTTAAATGTATCTTTGTATTTATGTGTGTATAGGAGGTATATTATGGGAGCATGGAAATAAATATGAAGAATATATTAATTACTTGGGGCTATTGGGGAGGGAAATAGCATGAATAGATTAAGGGGATAAAAAGCTGGAGGAGGCAAGCAGGAGAAGTTCACATGTACGAAATTACATTTATGAATGTATGTAAATTTTATATGCGTATGTAATAAAGTAAGGCGATAAAAGAAAAATAATAGCACAGGGCTCTGAATAGCAGTAAGAAAACAGATGAAACTAAAATCCTGAGGGAATGTTGGGAAAAACCTTGTTAGCTCATATTCTCATGCAGAAATTGAACTTCTATCATTCTTGTCAGTAAAACAAAAACAACCAAACAAAAAAAAACTTAATAATAAATGGAGCCCAGGTATAGTCAATATCAGATTTAATCACTACACGTAATTATAACTGAAGATACGAAAATCAAATAATGAAACGTGTAGTATTAGCTTCAATTTTGAATCTTTCCTAGGCTCAAAACTTTCCAGAATAAACTTCCCATAGCAGAAGATTTATTTTTCCATAACTATTAAGCCAAAGAGAAAAAAGCTTTAATTAATCAAGCCTGATACCTTGGTGGTGTTTTCTTCCTTATTATTGACTTTTTCTTCATTAGACTGTCTCTCTGTTACATTGCTAGTGATTAGCTGATTTCTGAAGCTTGAGCGCTCAAGCTCAAAGGACATAAATAGCAAACAGGATATTCTTGCTTATTTCTATAGAAAGGAATTCTTGCTCTAATAAAGTGGTTCTCAAAGTGTGGTCCATGTACCTTTTGATACACAAAGACCTTTCGGGTGTACAGAATTAAAGATGTCTTTTGTAACACTGCTAAGTCATCATTTGCCCTTTTCACTGTCATTATCTCACCAGAGCATCATGGAGTTTTCCAGAGGCTACATGATACTTGATATCATGATACTGGATTCAGAAGCAGATACCAGAATTTAGCTGTTTTCTATATATTTTTTTAATATTACTATTTTCATAAAAATCACTTATGTTACTTATGAAGGGTTTAATATATTAAATAATTATTAATACATTTTTAGTATTTTTAGTGTGCTAAATACCACTAGATATAACCCACATAAGCACAAGCACTTTGGAATCTCAATAATTTTTAAGAATGTAAAAAAGGATCCTGAGGCAAAATGTTAGAGAACTACTCATAAATGCTAGTGTGTTAACCTCTCCCCTTTCACACAAGACTGCCACCATTTTGGAGGGCATGTATTATGGCAGGAAAAATCTGGGAATTGTATTCATATACCATTATCAGAATAGAAAAGCAATGAAAAAATGATCAGCTTCATTCATAAAAAAAGACACACAAGAAAAGATAGCAATGTAATAGGTTGCCATTTTTTTAATCAACTATAAAATTGTCATTCTCCTACACTTTTCTTGGGAGTGTAAACCAGTCAAACTTTGTGGGAACAATGCCTATCAAAATACAAAAGCTTTTTTACTTTAACTGAACCATGTCCCTTTTTTGTATGCCCCCTATGGATATATTAATGTTGACCCAAGTTTGCAATAATAGAGTCATAACCACATTCAGTGCAGCACTGTTTGTAACCAAAAAAATATAAAAAGTAAAAATAAAGAGGGAAAAAATGAAGTCTTTTTAAGTAGGAGAATTCCACAAGTTATGAAATACCCATTCAATGGAATTCTGTGAATACAATTGAAATAAATAATGTAGATTCTGTGTCCAATACACAACTATTATAATTATCATATTTCAGATATTTAAGTTACAGAACAGTTATGAGTAGTATATACTATATGTATTTAAAAGAATAAATATATATATGTCCAAATTCTAGTATGTGAACAAGTATGTGTGCAGGGAGTATGAAGATGTGTAAGACTGGAGCATATTTGTTTGTATAGCTATTTTCTGGAAGTATACATGAGAATTAATTAATGATTATTTCTTGCATTGATAAAGGTAGTATCATGGGGGTTTGGGGGGTTTATTTCATACCTCTGTCTTCCTTGAATTTTCTAAAATCGCAAGCATGTATTTTTCTAAATAAATTTTTAAAAATCATTTTTGTGTTACTCAAAAAATTTCAATGCAGAGAGTATCTTCTTTTAGGAATTTGCCTTCAGGAAGATACAATTATATAAAACATAAAGAGCTTCTTGATAGAGCATGAAAAAGATAATATAGGTGAGTGTGTTCTATGATAAAGTTAAATTCTAACCAATAAGCATTTTTAAGCATGTAATGAATGCACAGCCTGTAATCTATGCCACTTCAGGGCATAGAAGAAGATGATCTAATATGGACTCTACCATTCCAACAATTTGCCAGCATGAATTCAAGAATCCTTAATCTAGGTCTGCAACATGAATAGGATAAGGTTGAGAAAAGAGTGATTCATAGGAGCTTGGAAAATTAGGTAGAAGAAAAGTTCTAGGAGAAACTTCCCCTCAGGGAGTTGATTAATATTTCATGGCTCTGACAGGACCTATGCCTCAGGACAGAAGTGACAGGTAGAGAGGAAAATAAAGAAGACAGAGGAAGGAAGCAGCAACTTCACATCAGTGACAGTAACAGCATTTTCTCTGTCTAGAGAATGAGTCTTGATATTTATTGAGAGCTCACCCTGGGCTATAACCAAAAAATTAACAGATATTATAAAATGACAGTATAACACTATATGATATATCTATATAATATATATTTTATTTTTTAAAAATTTTTATTGGCATATAGCTGATTTACAATGATGTGTTAGTTTCAGGTGTAGAGCAAAGTGAATCAGTTATACATACACATATATCCCTTCTTCCCTTCTTTTTCAGATACTTTTCCCATATGGGTTATTACAGAATATTGAGTATAGTTCCCTGTGCTATATAGTAGGTCCTTGTTAATTATATATTTTATATATGTAGCATATTATATGATATTATGCATATTGTATCTCATATATTCTCCATGTATATCATATAGTATTATCAAATGACTAATGTAATTTGATGATATCATCTTATTACAGCTTTCAATCTGCCCAAGCTATCATTACCTCTTTTTAATCCTTTCAGGGAGATGTGATTCCTTTTTGAGGAGAGGAAACAAAATCTCTGAGAGGTTGAGGATTTGTTCAAGGTCTCACAACCAGTAAACAGTAGAGCCAGATCCCTGACTTCAAACCCCTTAAAAATTTCACTACATATTTTATTTATCGATAGCATAACCTTTTACAGCTTATGTGACACAAAGACCAAATTCCCTATTTTATCCACAGAACTTGTACAACAATTTCTTATGGTCTCATTTGTTAAGAAACTCTTACGTCATCACCAGCAAATATTGACAGGGCACCTATTGTGTCCAGGGTGGTGTTTAGAGACTGTAGATATAAATTGAAATGAGAAATAATCTATGCTTTAAAAGACTAGTAATTGATTTCATGAGACAGGAAACATGTAGGAAAAAATAAAAGTACCATACAGCAAGAGATGGCAAGGGCTGGATAAAAAATGGTCAGAAAATGACATAGAAGTTCAGAGAAATGAAACTTTTATCAAGCTCTGTGGTATCAAGCAAATTGCTTAATTTTTCTTAGCTTCCGTTTCCTTATCTGTAAAGTGAGTTTGTCATGAGGATTAAATCAGGTCATACATATAAAGCACTAAATGCCTGACACATAAAGAGCATTTAATAAACAGTAGCTATTATTAATATTTTCTACTCTTCTTTCCTTCTCCTTTTTTTTCCCTCCTCTTCCTCATCTTTCCTGAGATCTCAGACTAAATAACATGAAAGGCCTCACTGAGCCTTTTAAGGAAGATACTGAGAAGTGAAAACTCATGAGGAAAAAAAAAAATTTGACATAGGGAAGGTAGCAAGTTCATGTATTTCTAATATTGAATTATAGAATATAATAACATTTAAGAGAATGACTATTTAAAATTTTTATGAACATATTCCATATGAGAGTTTATGTATGCTATTTGGATCTCGAGAATGCTTGATAATTAGTACCCATCTTCCCAACCTTCTTCCATTCTGGCTCTGAACCAAGTGAGAAATCAAAAAACAAAATGAAAAAAAAAACAAACAGCAAGACAGATGAAGGCCTTCGTGATTGCCATTGTTACTGAAAAGGCTGAGTTAAAAGACTTATGTTCAGTGTAACAGTCAAAAGGGCTTGCTACCTAGACTCTCCAAGAAGATAGACATTCCTTACCTAATCATGGTCATGCTGCACAGGACAGAGCAGCTCCCCCTGCAGGGACAGCACCTCTAGCGCTGAGCTCACATCACAGCGCTGAGCTTAGGTCATAGCTGTAAAAAAGCAAGAGGCATATTCTGTGTGGGCTGGGACACCCAGAGAAGAGAAGGGAGGAAAGGACTGGGTTATGCAAGCCTCCGTCTTCTTCCAAACTTCCTACCTCTGCCTCAACAGATGGGACAGCAGAGGGAGAGCGGGGGACAACAAGGGGACAGAAAGACTTTAAGAAACTGTTTCTCAACAAAACCAGGGAGGCAGGGAAGAGGTATATTCATACATGCACACACACATACACATATGCACACTCTGAAGATAGCAATGTTGCCAGTCAACTTTTTTGTCCATTCCCCTTGGTCTCTCTGCCACCCCCACTTAGGCTGTCTACATTTTCTAGCTGATTATAAAAGGAATATATAAAGTCTGTATAGGAGCCCTCTGTCAGTCATTTGTGATATATATTCTCTCTGAGGCTTGTTTTTTTTTTTTTTTTTTCCTACTTGCTTAATGGCGTGTCTTTGATAGACAAAATTTCTTTAATATAATATTCAGTTTAATAAAATATTCCTTTATGGTTAATGATTTTTATAACCTGCTTGAGAAATATTTCACTACAAATCTACAAACCACTAGTAAGTAATTTTTGTGTATGGTAAATGAACAGTTAGTTTTATTTATTTTTTTCTTGTGGATATCCAGTTGATCCAGTGCCATTTATTAAAAAGACAGATTTTTTTTCCCCAAGAGAAATAAAAACTTATGTTCACACAAAACCATGCACATGAATGTTTATACCAGCTTTATTCATTATCTTCAAAAACTGGAAATAACCCAGTTATCTTTTAAGAGATAATAAAAAAAGACTGTGGTACATATATACCATAGAAAACTACACATCAATAAAAGGTGATGAATTATTGATAGATGCAGCAACATGGATAAATCACAAATGCATTTTGCTAAGGGAAAGAAGCCAGACACAAAAGGCAACATATTGTATGGTTCTATTTATATGGTATTCTGGCATGTACATTACCATTTATATCACAGAGGCAAAACTACAGGGATAGAAAACAGGTCAGTGGTTGCCAGGAGATAGATTGGGTTAAGGGAGAGCATGAGGGAATATTTTGGGGTGATGAAACTGTTTTATGGTTGTGGTGGTATATGTACAACTCTATACACTTGTACAAAGCGTTCAAAGTGTACAAATGCACAAAGAATGGATTTTTCTGTTTGTAAATTTTTTTAATTCTAAAATCTAAAAAATTGTAAATATCTCATATAAAAAAAGACATTTTTCCCACTGCTCGGTAGTACCACCATTGTCATAACTTATTTGTATATGCATAAGGTACCTCTGCTTTGTGATATATTACTTATCTAACTTGTTACTTGATAATATTATCTCATTTCTTTTATAACTAATTTGGAACAGGTTGCATTGGGAGCCTAAATAATGATATTTATGGAATTAGAGACAAATTGAGTTACTTCTTTCCCACCACCACAAAGTTGTCTCCTTCCCATGCTGAGATGGATATGGATATATGGCCTTCAGATTCCTCTAGCTGCTGGGAGTGCTATCAGCAGTTTTCAGCTGTCACCTCTTTCAAAGATTGCTTCAGCTTCAGAGAGCTACCTCACCCAAAGCCATGCCTTCCAGGGGTAGCCCACATTCCAAAGACCAGCTGACGCTGAGGAATAAAAAGGATTGGTCATACTAGCCTAAAGCATGACTACACTGATGAGCCTTTCCAGCTTCAGACCTTTCAGTAGAGTTATCTGAGGCTATTGAGCCTGCATTACAGTTTAACTTTTAAATTTGACTGTGTGATATTAAGTGATCATATATCGAGAAAACAGCCCATAATAAACTAGGTTTTCTCTGACCTACCATTGGATGTGGCAGTAAGCCATCATAGATGGAAGTGGTACATCCAAAGTCACTTATGAACAGGACTAGAGAGTACAAACAAGTGTATGAGCAGGTGGCCCAGACTCATATCATCCACCACTGTTACATTCTTAGCTCCCCACTCTTAGCTTCGACCTATTACAGTATGATGACTTCCTATGACCAGCTGATAGAAAAAGGAGAAGCCAGAGTTTTGGTTTAGTTTGGTCAAACTGGTATGTGGGAACAAGTCAAAAATGGACAGCAGCTGCATTACAACCTTACTCAGCAGTGGTCTTGAAAGAGAGTAAAGAGGGAAAAATCATTTCAATGGGCAGAGTTTTAGGTGATGCACCTGGTTATCCACCTGGCCATTTGGGAAACAGTCCAAAGTTAGAAGACTTTACAGATTCATAGATAGCAGGTCAGGGACCTGGAAGAAAGATGGGAAGATTAGGGACAAGGGGATCTGAGATAGAGAAATGTGGATGGATGAATGAGAGAAGCAACAAAGTGTGAATATCTTGGAATTACATGTTAGATTAGAGAGTATCCACCATAGAAGAACTATTAAAAAGTGAAGAAGACAGAATGACTCAGCCAGTTGGTGTCAGCCAGACTTTGACATTGGTCACCCCAGCAGTGGTATAATGGGTGTGTGAAGGAAGTGACCACAGTGGCAGAGACAGAGACTATTCACAGATTCACAAATATTGGTAAGCGCCCATTTACCAAGGCTGATATAGCTCCTGCCAATGCCAAATGTGCAAACTGCCAGCAACAAAGATTAATGTTGATCTTCCAATATGGTACCATTTCTCAAGGAACCCAGCTGGCTGCTTGGTTGGGTCCCTTTGAACTTGGAGGGGACAGACATCCATTCTAACAGAATAGACACATAGTCTCCACAAGAGTTTGCCTTTCCTTGACATATATACACTAATATGTATAAAATAGATAACTAATAAGAACCTGCTGTATAAAAAATAAATTAAAAAAAAAAGATACATGCTACCCCAGTAAGAGTGGTTATCACTGGAGAGAGCTCTGGGATTGTGGGTAGTGGTCAAGGGGAGTTTCAAAAAAAAAGTTTGGCTTTCCTGTATGCACAGCCTCAGCTAGACTGCTATCGAAGTTCTTAGAGAATGTTCTTAGAAAATTGATCTACTAGCACTGGTTCCCGTATAATATTGTTTCCCAATCAGTACTCACTTTACAACAAAATAGTGGGCTTCCTATCATGGGGTTCACTGTTTATATCACGTTCTGTAACACCCAGATTCTACTGGCCTGATAAAGTGTGGGAATGGCCAACTCAAGGAAAAGTGCACATAGGTCATAGTCAACCCTTTGATAATGGTACACCATCCTCCAGTTTGCGGTATATACCTAGAGTCAAAACATTTTATATGGTGTTGTGCCCCCAGTAGAGAGTTCCATGGACTTGGAAACCCAATACTAGAAACAGGAGTGGTTTTACTTATCATCACTCCCAATGACTCAGTGGGACAATTTGGCTATCCCATTTCCATGAGTCTGGTCTCTGCATGGTTAAAAGTTCCTGTTCCCAAAGAGGGACTTCTCTAGCCAGGGGGCACAAAGCTAGGCTTATTAAACTATATAACTGCCTGGATATTTTAGTCCCCTTCTGTACAAGGATCAGCAAGCGGGTTGGCCTGAGTAATTAAGCTGATCATCAGGAGGAGATAGCACTGCTGTTACTCAGTGGAGGCAGGGAAGAATATGTTTGGCATCTAGGATGTACTTGAACGCCTCTTGATATTTCCTTGCTCAGTTGTGCTGGTAAATAGACAAGTGTAACAGTTCTGGTTTGAGAAGGTCATGGTGACCGAGAATTCATACCCATAAGGGATGAGGAACTAAGTCATATTACCAGGTAAGCCACTAAGACCAGCACCTGAAGGTGAAAGGAACATAGCATGGATGGAAAAATCGAGAGAAGAGGATTATCCATTGCAGCCTAAAGACCGACTGCAGTGGCCAGGACCATTATTGGTCTCTCAAGACTTCCTATTCTAAGTTTCCTCCAGGAAAAGAGACTCCCTGTAATTCTGCAGGAGCTTCTCTATGAATATATATATAAAGAAAGTGAAAATAGAGATGTAAGGGGTGACCAGTTTGGCTCACTGAGATCCTCGAACTGCCAGGAGTGTTAATCAGCAGACAGCCTTCAAGTAGGAGCCTTGTCAGCTGCAGAGATCCATTTTTCCCAAGATCATGCCCTTCCAGGCATGGTCCACATCCAAAGACTGATTGAGGCAAGGGTAAAAAGTCCCAGGCCATTTAGCCCAAAGTAGAGCAACTCTCTTGGGCCCTTTCAGCTTTACAACTCCCCAGGGGTTTGGCTGGTACTGTTGGGTTGGCCTGGCAACCCTCCTTCTCTCTTTACTCAATCTTGTTTCTTTCCCTTTTCCATCGCTGTTAATCCCAAGAGCACTTCTTAATAAACATCTGTATACTAAACTTTGTCTCTAGAAGTCTCTAAGATTCTGCTTCCTGTAAACCCCGACCTGCAACTCATGGTAACTACCTCAAAGCCTCTGAATTCTTGAGCATCTGCTATGTACCAGACAGCAAATCTTTTTCCATTCCAAGTCCACGAATCTGTAAAATCCGTCCTCTTTCCAAGGTGTCATCCTACACCCCTCAGGAGAAGAATACACTAGTTATTGTTTATGTCTTTGCTTTCTGTGGGCCCTCATCAAACTCCTGATTGTTTCATTCTCCAAAGTGTGATGCGAATCCATATAGTAGGTTCTTATTTATGAAATACCTAAACTATTAAAATGGAAATTGTCTCATCTCTAAGCCTTTCCTTATGAAGAAATTTATGAAGAAATCTATGTACACTATTAGTAAGCTACTTATCACCTTTTTCTTACTGAAAGTAAATCAGGTGTTTTACAGGTGTCTAAAACCTTGCTTGCATCTCAGCAAAAATAACTTTAGTGACTTTGAAATGCCTTCTAAAAAGACGAAATTGGGCTTCCCTGGTGGCGCAGTGGTTGAGAATCCGCCTGCCGATGCAGGGGACACGAGTTCATGCCCCGGTCCGGGAAGATCCCACATGCCGCGGAGTGGCTAGGCCCATGAGCCATGGCCACTGAGCCTGCGCGTCCAGAGCCTGTGCTCCACAACGGGAGAGGCCACAACAGTGAGAGGCCCGCGTACCGCAAAAAAAAAAAAAGAAAAAATAGACAAAATTATGTGTATTTATTCCTTTTTACACTCAGGCTGGAAGAGGCTTGCTCTTCATAGTAGAAATAATATAAACACCTCTTTCAAGACGGTGATATTTATTAAGTGTCTCTTCTAAGTTCACATTGCATAATATTGTGGATTTTGGAGGAGTTTTGTTGTATTCCATTCCTACCTCATTCAAATTTATCACCAAATTTATTGCGATTTCTAGATTTATAAATGTTTTACTTTTTTAAAAAATTAGACACATGTATAGCTTAAATTTGATTTTAATTTAGCAGGAATACAGGAATAAGCAGGAATAGCTTATTATTTCAACAGGCTGTGAACCTTGAAGAGAAACAAATACTATAAAATAAAATAATTTTTAAAAATATTTGACACTTACCAGAATGGCCAAAATGCAAAAAAAACTGACAGTACAAAATATTGGTGAGAATGTGGAGTGACAGTAACTTTCATTCATTGCTGGTGGGAATGCAAAATGGCACAGCCATTTTGAAAAAAAGTTGGTGTTTCTTACAAAGCTAAATATCATCTTACCATA
This sequence comes from Delphinapterus leucas, assembly GCF_059928025.1. NCBI lineage: Eukaryota > Metazoa > Chordata > Mammalia > Artiodactyla > Monodontidae > Delphinapterus > Delphinapterus leucas. The sequence goes on from NC_143139.1 coordinate 72,905,600, forward strand.
TGGTCCAACAGTCACATTCCTAGGTGTTTACCCGAATAAATTGAAAACTTAGGTCCACCCAAAAACCTGCATATGAATGTTGATAGAAGCTTTATTCATAATTGTACCACAGTGGAAGCAACCAAGATGTCCTTCAAAAGGTGAATGGATAAACAAACTGGAGTATCTATATAATGAAATCTTATTCAACAATAAAAAAAATGCTATCAAGCCACGAAAAGGCATATAGGAACCTTAAATTGCATATTGCTTAACATAAGAAGTCAGTCTGAAAAGGCTATATACTGTATGATTCTAAGTATATGACATTCTGGAAAAGTCAAAACTATAGAGATAGTAAAAAGAGTAGTGATTGCCAGGGGTTCAGGAGAAGGGAGAAGGGTTGAATAGGTAAAGCGCTGGGGAATTTTAGGGCAGTAAGATATCCTGTAATGGTGGATACATGACATTCTGCATTTGTTGAAATCTGCAGAACTATAACGCAAAAAAGGAAGCTAAATGTGAACTGTGGACTTTAGTTAATGATAATGTTTCAATTTTGGTTCATCAACTGTAGCAAATATACTACACTAATGCAAGATGTTAATAATAGGGTAAATTGTGAGGAGGTAAAGAGGGGGTATACAGGAATTCTCTGTACTATCTGCTCAATTTTTGTAAATCTAAAACTGTTCTAAAAACATAGTTTGTTAATAAAAGAAAAATTATATTTCCTCAACATCTCAAAAAACATTTGCAACTGTCAAAACAAATTAATATTTTAAGACAGATAGATAAGATATATACATTTTTATTATCTTAGAAATCTGGAGATGAGGGCAAGGAAGAACAAATAGTAGAAATTCAACTACAGCCCAATGTGGATGGCAAAGTTATTTTACTTATGATATTTGAAGGGAGTCAGAGCATTCTATATGTTCAATTTGGGTTTTTTAAAATAATTTTTTATAGATTTATTTATTTTTATTTATTTATTTTTGGCTGCATTGGGTCTTCATTGCTGGGCATGGGCTTTCCCTAGTTGCGGTGAGTGGGGGCTACTCTTCATTGCAGTACGCATACTTCTCATTGGGGTGGCTTCTCTTGTTGTGGAGCGTGGGCCCTAGGCATGCGGGCTTCAGTAATTGTGGCACGCAGGCTCAGTAGTTGTGGCACGCGGGCTCAGTAGTTGTGGCTTGCGGGCTTAGTTGCCCTGCAGCATGTGGGATCTTCCCGGACCAGGAATCGAACCCATGTCCCCTGCATTGGCAGGCAGATTCTTAACCACTGTGCCACCAGGGAAGTCCCTCAACTTGTTCTTTCATTCAATTTCTATCTGAATTTTTAAGTAAAATATCATTCTTGATTTTATTGGAAAGTTCTAGATCTGATGTAGTGAAAAGAAGGGTTATATATACCTTGTGGAGGTTGGATGGGTGTCAGGGAAAGGAGAGGGACTATTAGTTAGGTGGGACATAAAAATGGACATTCTAAGGTAGGTCCAACATGCAAGCCCAGGAGACGTGCTAAATGGAGTAGGAAGCATGAGTCACCCAACAATGAGAACTCAGGGCAAAACTGGCAATATTGCAATTACTTAGAATGCAAGTGTTGGATTTGGAAAACACACAGCTGTTACTTTATCAAGCTTTTGAAGGAGATGTCTTTTTGTGCAATCAGAGGGCTTAGAATATATGTATCAAGATGTATAAGGAATCCCTAAATTGTAGACTAATTAATAATAATATTACGACCTGGGATTTTAAGAAAAGGGTGTAAATTAGAGTTTGGGTTCACTCTGCAGGATTGCACCATGAGAGAGATGAAAAGAAAGGAAGGGCCTTTGTCTTCTAAAGCAGTGCTTGCCTAACTTTTCCCAAATAGTACCCCAACTTCAGAGGAAAGTAAATAAATACCCATGAAGCTTGGGGGCAGAATTCAAGAAACCACCAAAGTGAGAAATATCTTTGAAGTCTTCTTTTTTATTTTAATAATTCATTTGATTTTTTCCAGCTTATGATATATTTGTGATGGCGTTAGTGTAAAAAAAACTATGTTATAGTGCCCAATACTGAATAAAGTGCACACTCGAGAAAGATGTGTCCAGTTTATCCTGAATTTTCACACACTTCCTTAGACAGTGGTTCTGGGATATGAACACCCCAATTCAAATTTGGGAATAACGTACCTGGAAATCCCTAAGTTTCACTAGACTCTAGGAACTAGGAACTGCATGAAGTGGAGACTCATGGTTCCAGTGCTCATTAGGTGTTCAATCTTACATAATAAGACTATTTCTCATCAGTGAAGTGTTAAAACCAACCATACAAAGCTCTTTTGCAAGGCTGGTTGTACGACCCAGACTGAGTCTCTTTAACTCTCTGGGATAATTTCTATGAGTCTGAGAATTATAAAATTCTAACATTCTTATTTTAAAATTAAGATTCTTTGGCTCTTAGTTCATGGAGATTCAATTTTAAAGGTGTCTTCAATGGATGAGTAAAAGCAATATTTCCTAGTGGAAAAAGACTTCAGAAAACTAATCATAAGCCTTGAATTTCATTCTTAGTTCTACCATTTAATAGCCATGAAACCTTGAACCAATAACAATGTTTTTGAGATTCAGTTTCTCATTTGCAAAACGCAGAGATGTCTCCTGCCTTAGTCACTCACAGGGAACTTAGGAAGGTGAAATGAGATAATGGGTATAGAAGTACTTTTCCAAAGCTCGTTCCTCCATGCAACATTGCCCTAAATCCCGTTTCTAGAGTTTTACCATTTTTAAGGAAGTATTATAAAATTGCTTTCTGGAATTCTCATATTCATAAATTGCCTTATAACCAGTTAGTTATCAGAGGCTTCTTTCTCCTCAGGAAAATAATTTTGATTGCTTACTATTTCCTCCTGCTCTGTTGTTTTCATCATTTCTACTTTGAAGTTGTGCTGCTGGTCATGAAGATAGGATGTAAGGTTGCACATAAGATCAACTCTCCATTATTCTCAGTTGCAAAAATGGTAATATATAATAAGCAAAAAGGCAAAGAGACTAAAATCACTATATTTGGCTTAAATTTTTTTATACTTATATGTGAATGAAGATATTGCTTCTATACTGGGAATTCCCCAAAATAATAAAGACAAATTCTAATGAACTCACAATCCACATTCCTATAGATATATTTCTTAGTTCCTCATCTCTCCCCACTTTTGAAACAGCAAATAAATTCTGCCATCTATTTGATCAATTCAAATAATCTCACCAAAGCAGAGCTGTCTCCTCTAGCATTTTGGGCTTTCCCCCTCAACACAGAGGTAATAAGTAATTTTTAATGTTATCTGTTTGAATTGATTGTTTTATTAAAGTTGATGCTGTATGACACTGAACATTATACAAGTAGCAGATTAAGGAACTGACAAGTGTTTGAATGCAAGATGATTTACAGATAAGTCATGATTTTTGAGTAATGCATAATTAATTCACACACAATACAAGTATTTAACCCCAAGAAGATCAGTTACATATTGGAAAAGAGAGGTTATACAGAAATCCTCTTTGAGAATTGAAGGTTAGACTTATTTTCATTAACTTTCGTTTCTTGTATAATGAAACAGTCATTTTACATAAACATATCAGTACCACTACTCTTTTTTTGTTTGTTTTTAATTTATTTTTAATTTATTTATTTTTGGCTGCGTTGGGTCTTCATTGCTGCATGTGGGCTTTTTCTAGTTGTGGCGAGCGGGGGCTACTCTTTGTTCCGGAGTGTGGGCTTCTCATTGCAGTGGCTTCTCTTGTTGAGGAGTACAGGCTCTAGGTGCACAGGCTTCAGTAGTTGTAGCACGTGGGCTCAGTAGTTGTGGCTCATGGGCTCTACAGCACAGGCTCAGTAGCTGTGGCACATGGGCTTAGTTGTTCCACGGCATGTGGGATCTTCCCAGACCAGGGCTCGAACCTGTGTCCCCTGCATTGGCAGGCAGATTCTTAACCACTGAGCCACCAGGTAAGTCCCACTGCCACTACTCTTAATTGCTGTCACTACTAAGTGATAAGCAAAAATGCATTACAAAGTGCATCTGTATGGAAACTTTTAACCCTGTTTGTTACAGAATTTCATTTAATGGGCATTCATTTTTAATTAAAAGAAAATATTTTATAATTTTCAGTATGAAAATTTTTAATTACTGTTGTGTTAGTAAGAATTTTTTTTTTGATTTAGCTGTACGATTATTCTGCCTCTCTATGTCTACTTTGACCTTAAGGATGGTATTATACTAAAACTTTTAAAAGGACAGCTTTGATTTAAGAGTTAGTGCCAATTCTGTGTCAATTTCCAAAATTGATTTTTGAGTATTGGGATTATATTCTAATTCTTTGTGCTATTTTTTCCTGTAATGTCTTTGTGTGAAACCCAAAGAGTATATCCTTACTTAATATAGTACTCTTTCAACATCTACTATCAGCAGAACTGGGATTTATGAATCAAGAAGAGAAGAGGGATGATAGTGTATATTTCTTCCTTGAATGTAATTCATGCCAGTATAACCTAACTATAGTAGTTGCCTATTGCTGTGTAATGAAACATCCCCAAATTAGCAACTTAATATAACAGGCATATATTTTCTTACATGAGTCAGGAAATTGGGAGCAGCTTAGGTGGGTTGTTCTGACTTAGGGTCTCTGGAGGCAGAATTTTAAGATAAGCCCTCATGATTTCTGACCCCTGGTATCCACACCTTTATGCAATCCCTCCTAATCAATAGCATATGGCAAAAGTGAAGGGGATTTTCAGATGTAATTAAAGTTTTTAATATGTTGATTTTACATTCATTAGATGGAAATCATCCTGGATGGGCCTATTTAGGAGAACCCTTGTACAGTGAGTCTAGATGTTAGACAGGCTTTCCTGCTGACCTTGAAAACTCAAGCCACCGTGACTTCTATAGCTGCAAGGAAATTAATTTTGCCAACCAGCAGCTTTGAAGAGTACCCTAAGCTCCAGAAAAAAATTCAGCTTAGCCTTGATTCAGCTTTATGAAACCCTCAGCAGAAGGTCTTGATCCATAGAAACTCTCAGATAATGAACATGTATTATAACAATGTTTATTCTTCTGATCCATGAACACGAGATGTCTTTCCATTTATTTGTGTCTTCTTTGCTTCTTTTCAAAAAGTATTGTAGTTTTTGTTGTACAGATCTTTCATTTCCTTGGCTGAATTCATTCCTAGGTATTTTATTGTTTGTGATACTATTGTGAATGGGATAGTTTTCTTTAGTTCCTTTTCAGATGTTTCATTGTTAGTGTATACAAATGCAACTGATTTCTGTATATTGATTTTTTATCCTGCAACTTTACTGAATTGGTTAATTAGTTCTAACAGTTTTTTGGTTGAGTCTTCGGGATTTTCTGTATATAAAATTATATTGTTTACAAATAATGATAATTTTACTTCTTTTCTGATTTGGATGCCTTTTGTTTGTCTTGCCTAATTACTCTAGCTAGGACTTCCAATACTGTCTTAAATTAGAGTGGTAAGAGTGAGCATCTTTGCCTTTTTCCTGATCTTAGAGGAAAATCTTGCAGTTTTTCACCATTGAGCACAACTGTAGATGTGAGTTTGTCATGTATGGCCTTTATTATGTTGAGGTGTGTTCCTTCTGTACCCATCTGTTAAGGATGTTGTATTTTGTCAAATGCTTATTCTGTATCTATTGAGGTGATCATGTAATTTTTATCTGTCATTGTATTAATGTGGTGTATCTCATTTATTTATTTGCATATGTTGAACCATCCTTGCATCACAAGGATAAATCCTTTTTGATCATGATGTAGATCATGTGTTTTTGAATTTGGCTTGCTAATTATTTGTTAAACTGTGCTTACTATCCAAAGCGAGTTATAGATCCAACACAATCCTTATCAGAGAGAAATACAGACAGAAAGACAGAGACAGAGAGATTGAAATTGAACATACATAAAATATAAGCTGAAATCCTTCTATAACCTAATCTTGGAAATGATGCCCATCCATCTACAGTTTTTTTTGTTTTGTTTTGTTCTGTTTTTTTTCCTGGGAGTGAATCAGTAAGTCTACCCCACTATCCCACACTAAAAGAGGAGGGAACTAAGGTCCAGTTCTCAAGGGGAGGAATATCAAAATATTAGTGGGCATATTTTTAAAACCACCAAACTCATATTTAGCTTTCCAGCTTCTTGAATTTCGGATAGATTTTGGAGAAGCAGCCATTTTAGCAGTATATACTGAATATTTTAATTTCTAAAATTAGTAAGGTTGAGGTCCATCAAAATTTTTTCATCATTTAAAGACTTTGTTTCATATGCTGTTCATTTATAAGTTATGTTTTTTTCTGCATATACTTTCTATTCTTATAGCATGGCAACTTTTTTCTTTCCTTCTTATATTTTCTTTAGATTAATTTGACCCAAGTCGGTTCTAATAAAGTAATTTTCCCATTTCAAGTGACTCACTTGGCAGAGAAGACAAGTTCACCTGCCAGCAAGAGTTGGGAGGGAGTAGGGTTTCAAGGGGTAATGGAGTTAGGAATGAGCATTATTTTATATTTTTTCAAGCTATAAGAATCAAAATCTCACTTTTTAAAAAAACAGAAAAGCGCTGCATGTACATAAATGAGTGATTAAATGTTATTAGGTTCATTAGTTTTCACAGAAAGGAAATTTATAGATATTAAAATATATTTATTGGGTTAAAAAATAAAGCATATCACTTGAATGAGGAATTTGCTAGTTTAATGTCTCTTAAACGTGTTTTCACATTAGGAAATTAAATATTTTCTGTCCCTTAGATTTCAAGGTATGTGACATTACAAAAAATAATGCTTTTTTTCCTCTCAGTGCAGAACTTTATGTCTCTGGGATAGAGAACAGTCTGATTACAATGCTAAATGTAAGAATTCAGGAACTCCCACTCATCTTTGGATGCCAGTTTGTTTTCTCTATATGCATTTATTCACCCATTCAGAAAATATTTAATAAGTACCTATTCAGGTAAGGCAGTATCAAAGGCACTAGCACTATCTTTAAGATATATGTAGTTTCTTCCTTCAAGGTCTGTGTTCACGGTGCAGTAAGAGCATAAGAAGTACCACCTTGATCTACCTATGTGAGTCAAGGAAAGGTTGGTTAGGGAATTGGCGCTTAACATGAGTCTCAGAAGCAGAGAAAAAACTTTATAAGCAAATCAATACTGGAAGTTGTCATAAAAGAAGTAATTTTTTTTTGGTAATATTTATTTTGAAGGTAAAAAATGGCATAATTCTCATTTTTCTACAGAGCCTGGAGTTATTGTGTCATATGAAGAAAGGGTAGTCCACAGTCTGACACCATATTATGTTAATATAGAATGAAATAAAATAGAAACAACTGACTACATACTAATTTGAATAAGAATTGGTGATATTCACTTTACATAAATGAGCTTCACTATGCAGTATACCATCTTCTTTTTAGATATTGCGATGCACTTACCTATTATGGTTAAACTCAAATGCTTGCTTGATGATCACACCTGTCTGTCATCATTTCTCTACACTACTCAGATTTCATTTATTTATTCATTCACTGATTACTTATCCAGTATTTATAAAATGCTGAGCTCTATTCTTTGTTCTGTGGATGTAACAGTGAATTAAACAAAGTTCTCACCCTCATGGGACTTAAAATCTAGTGGAGGAAAATGACAAAAACAAATAAATACATTCTATATATTGACATTTGCCAATAATATAAGTGTTCAAAAGGAGGGGGTGGCATCATTGGGTAAGATATTCTTTATACGGAGAGGTCAGGAAAGGCCTCATTGCAAAGGTGGCAGTTGATGAGTTAAGTAAGTACTTGAAGCAGAGGGAAAAGCATGTTCAACGACCCTGAGATAGGATGCTTGGTGTAGCAGAGAAATAGTAAGTTTAGTCAGTGGGGCTGGAGTAAAGGAAGTGTCTGGGAGAGTAACAGAAAGTGAGGTCAGGAAGATAATGATTGCCAGATATCCAAGGACCTTGTGGGACATTGCCTTTGTTTTGGTTGTTGTTGTTGTTTTGTGGTGTTTTTTGTTGTTCTTGTTTTTTGCTTTTTTTTTTCAAAAAGGGAAGGCACTAAAGGTTTTTGGGCAGAGGAGTGACATGACATATTTTAAAAGAATCGCCTATATACTCTGTCTACTTTGTCGAGAATAAGAGGCTAAAGGCCATAGCTGGGAATCTAGTTAAGCAGACAGTTTATCATGTTCAGCTTAGATTAAAGTGGTAGGCATGGAAGTGAGGGTTGGTTGGATTATGGAAATATTTTGGTGGTAGAAAGGAAGAAGTCCAGGCTGGAAATATAGATTTGGGAGCTGTCAGTATAGATGATAATTCAAGCCACACATCTGCATTGGAACACCGAGGAAGTAAACGTAGATGGCAAAGAAAGAGGTCTAAGACTGGACTGTTTGTATTCAGTCTTTACCGTAGTCATTTCTTTTGGTAGAATCTAAAGGTAAGTTCCTTTCTTTTTGAACTTTGGAGCACTTGGAGTATCTACGGGCAAGAAGTAATAATGACGTTTTAATCAGGAAACAGAGGTCTTCAGCTTTTTCAACTTCTCTATCAGTTAATGTGCTAGATAGTCTGCTCTTAACTTGGCATCAAACCACATTCTCATAGAAATACATTTTCCAGAATCTCCTTCCCTGAATGGTTCCAGGGTAGAGTCTGCCAGTAAGAGACACTTACTTGAGATAGACGGGAAGGAGAAACCATGATTCTGGAGGCATTTAGAGTAGACTTGCGGGAGGACAGTGGACTTAAGGTTTGCATCACTTCCAGGGGATCTCCTGGAAACCCTGCTTCAGTGCTGCCAGCACTGATCAAGTTGTTAATCTAATTTCAAGTTCATATATTGTGAATTTGCCAGGAAGCATGTTGAACTGATAAAAGGCTCCAAAGCAAATTCACAGCATGATTTGGTACTTTTCACAAGCAAAAAAATCACTCAAACTTTACACCATCACACTAGACTATCAAAATACAAACTGTATGTATCTTTTTTTTTTCATTTTTTAAAAATAGATTTTATTTTTCAGAGCAGTTTTAGGTTCGCAGCAAAAGTGAGGGTAAGGTACAGAGAGTTCCCATGTGGACACCCCCCCCCCGCCTCCCCCTCCCAGTATCCCCATAGAGAGTGCATTTGTTACAAACAAAGAACCTGCTCTGCTGCATCACCTGGGAGCGTCACCTGGGAGCCGTACATTCTGGGTTTGGACCCAGGCTTGATACATGTATTGCATATCCACCCTTGTAGTTCAGAGCATTTTCCTGCCCTAAAACTCCTCTGTGCTCTGCCTATATATCCCCCCTCCCCACTAACCCCTGGCGACCGCTGATCTTTTTACTGTCTTCATGGCTTTTGCCTTTCCCTGAATGTCCTAGAGTTGGAATCACACAACACGTGGCCTTTTCACGTTGGCATCTTTCACTGAGAAATGTGTGCTGAGGTTTCCTCCGTGTCTTTTCATGGCTTGTCTGAAGCTATTTTTGAAAGGAAAATACCAACTTCTGGGAGTTAACCTTGGACTTTCACATCCTACCCCCTTCTTCTAATCATAGTCATGAGATGAAAAGAGCCTGGAAGTAAATACAGGAATTTTAAAAATTAATTATCTTTATATGTTTTTCAAATTTACTCCTTTTATACAGGGAAAACTAGTAGATTTTATTTTTTAAAGGAATTTTATTTTTAAATATTTAAGATAAAAATATTAAAAATATATATATTTTTAAAATTTTTTTATTTATTTATTTTTGGCTGCGTTGGGTCTTCATTTCTGCATGCGGGCTTTCTCTAGTTGTGGCCAGCAGGGGCTACTCTTCGTTGCGGTGCGCGGGCTTCTCATTGCAGTGGCTTCTCTTTTTTTGCAGAGCATGGGCCCTAGAGTGCATGGGCTTCAGTAGTTGTGGCACGTGGGCTCAGTAGTTGTGGCTCATGGGCTCTGGAGCACAGGCTCAGTAGTTGTGGCGCACAGGCTTTGTTGCTCCGCAGCATGTGGGATCTTCCCAGACCAGGGCTCGAATCCATGTCCCCTGCATTGGCAGGCAGATTCTTAACCGCTGTGCCACCAGGGAAGTCCTCAAAAAATAATTTTGAAGATCTATTTACCAGATAAAACAATTTGCAAGAAACATATTTGAAAATGAAAGTAAATATGCTTAAGGCAAATGGGGGTATTTCCATTTCTACTCTACACTACTTAGAATGCTTTTTAAAATATATAGTTTACATCATTAATTTATGTTCTGTGCTTGAAGAAAGAATCTACTAAGAAAAGATTACATTCATCTTAGGCCATATCATTTGTGAAAAATGAGCAAAATATGAAGAGTAAGACTTTGCCCCCACCAAAAAAAAGTGAAGTGTTTGGGGTAAAGTCAAAATGAGCTCTAAAGGATGTTTCTCTTCACCTCACACACCTGTCTCATTAATATGCCAAATTTTTGGAAGCAGTAAGCACAGAGTCAGGACCTGACTATCCCATTATGGGCAGAGGGCTTTGCTATTTCGTAGAAATTAAGTTGCCATTCATCACAACTACTCTAAGTTAACATCCTACTGAGATCTTTATTAAAACAAATAGACATTTTAGGCCTATTTTGAAAAATTAGTTTATAAAGTGATGCAGTGGAGGCCTCTGTTGTTCATCTCCCTTATAGAGTAAACAAAAGGAGTAAATATAAAGTTTGGTCTTGCGGCTATATTATGAACATCACTCATATCTTATCTCTAAATATAGCTTTCCTCAGGAAGGAAGCTCAACACTCTCTGAAACACTTCTGGAATATTTGCATGTAGTATTTGGGGCTAATTTAAGAAATGCTGGTACTTGTTTCCATCACTACCATGGAACAGTTTTTATCAGCTCCTCAGTGGGAACACTTGGGGACACCGTGGGAGTCTTGAGAGACTGAGGACGGAAGATAAGACTCCCACTCACCATAGGAATACCTTGATCAATCAGTGTGGCCTCTCTTAATCTCAGTTCCCTCAACTATAAAATGGTGATGAAAATATTTCTTCATAGAACTGTTGAGATGATTAGGAATTAGATATACAAAGACTGCAGTGGTTCCTAGAACATTTTTGTGTTCATAAATTGCTGGCGTGATTCTTCTAACTATTTGTAAGAGATTACAGGAGGCAGATACAATGCTCAAGGATGAAGGTGCTTTCTGAGAGTTAGACTGTTAAGTAACTCATTTGGAATTATCAAAAGAGGGATTATGCAAGGCAAGTAGGATAGATGAAGATATTGAGTACAGTGATTTACCTAATTCTCATTAGCATAAAACTGCTTATTGATAGTACAAGGGTCTTCTAACAAAAGAAGTAAAAGTATGGCAGTAAACATAAAGTTATTCATTATAGGTGGTCACACCCACAATTAGAACACCATCCTGGGCTTCTCTTGAGCTTAGTCTTTTGTACTCAACTGCTTACTCAACATCTGCATTTGTATGTGTTATACATACCTCAAACTCAACACACTGGATTAACTCTCTTTCCCATAAAAATCTTTCCTTCTCCTGTAATCTCTATAGTGGTATTTTATGACAGTACCCACTCAGTTCATGCCAGAAACAAGGAAGTCACTCTTATCTTCATTCTTAGCCCTCTGCCATCCAATTAGCCATTATATCCAGAGGCAACTTCCTCCTAAATACTTATCAAATCTGTCTACTTCTTTCCTCCTCCTCTGTTACCATTGTATTTAATTCACCAACTTTTTTTTTTACTTGAACTACTACAATAATAATATCTTAACTAATAGTTCTGCTTCCTCTTTTCTTGCTCCAAACCATTTGTTTAAGTACTTCAGTTAGGGTGTTTTTCCTTTTATTCCAAAAGCCATTTGGTTATGGGGCATTTCCATTTACAAGTCTTCCATGGTTTCCAATGTTTTTGTGATAAGACCTAAAATCTCAGAACTGCCTGAAAGGACCAACATTATAGACCTACTTCTCCAGCTTAATTGTGAACCACTTCTCCCAACCTTTATTAAACCTCAGCACCTTTACACATGCTGTTTCTCATGCCAGAATCTTTGCTCTCACTAGTCAACTGGCTAACTCACACTTATCTTTCAGAAGTCAGCACAAATGTCAAACTCTCACTGTTAAAATAATTCAATGAAAAAGGCCGTTAGAGACTAAGGTGGTTCTAACACCCTGGCACCTAAGTAAGCAAACCAAAACCTAAGCCAAAGTAAATTCCTGTAAATGCCTCAAGGTTAACAAAGTAAGCCTAAGAACAATGCATTCACAAATAGCCAAACACGTTTTCTTAAATAAGGCAACAGTTTAAGCTAAAATCAATCAAATAATTTTCTTGCTTTGTTTCTGCATCTTCTCCATAAAAACTTTTAACCTAGCTTCTGTTGGCAGAATGCTCCGAACCAGTTTTGGTTTGCTACCACCCAACTGGAATTGACGTTTGCTCAAATAAACTCTTAAAAATTTTAATGTGCCTCAATTTACTTTTTAACATCTCCAAAGCCTTTGATCTCACAGATTGGAATAGACTTCTTTATTACGTATTATCACAGTAACATGTTACTTTTGTAGCATTTATCATAATTACAATAATTTTTCACTTAATTATTTATTTGCCGTATCCAACAAACTAGACTGTAAGCTTCTTGGTAGTCATCAGATCTTCAGTCCTTAATCCCTAGACAACACATTATCTGTTGATAGTAAACTTTTAATAATATTTGATGAATGCTTAAATACCAACAAGCAGGAATGCAGTAGGAACCTATTTTCACATCTCAGGACACAGATGAGTCTAAGGGATAATTCTAGCCCTGCATTAAGCCCTTAAATATTACTTTGACCAGCGAATTTAACATTGAGGATTTCTGCTCTTAGTACTCTTTATTGAACATGGAATCAAAGGAAGTTACGTTATTTTATAGCTATGGGACCTTTAGTTTGTCGCTGGATGTAAAAGTTAAGGACAGGGTTCAACTGCATGTGACAGATAATCGCAGAACAGTGGTTTAAGCAACATAGATGTTGTATTACTCAAAGCAAGAAATTCAGAAGTAAGCAGTCTGATGTCTCAAGGATGTCAGGCTGATTTTCTTGGCTTTTCCCTGATAGTCTGCTCACAATGGCTGCTGGCGTTCTACATATCTCAGGGGAAGAAGGGAAACATTCCCAGGGCAGAGTGGATACATGTGGTACTGTATTAGTCCATTTCCTCTTTAAGGTGCTTACCCAGAAATCCTTCTCGAGAAATCCACTTATATCTGTTGTCCAGAAATATTATTACGTGGCTACCCATATCAGCACAGGAGTCTGAAAAATGCCTTTTAGGTGGGAACTTTTCCAAAACCAACATCAGTATTCTGCTAAATAAGAAAGAAGGAAAGCAGAGTTACTGGAGATGTTACAAGCAGACTCTGCCCAATGAAAACACTGAGTTTCAGTTTATTTTTCTGAAAATGAAGGATGAAAGTATATACTTTTTTTCAAGGTGTTTATTAACATTAACCAAGATAAAGTATATTACAGAGGCACTCTGCACATGTTGGGTGTAAAAATGACAACTCATTATCCAAATAATGTGGTATGTACGGAAACACCAGTTCACAGATGTTTATGAACTCAAGTCCACTGACATAGATTGTTCAAAATTAAAACAATCTTGATTCTCAAAATAGAGCCTGGATAATTTACCATGGAAATTGTCATGATTTTTGTGTTCTGAAAGGGGAAGTATGGACAGATGTCCTTCTAAGGCAGCTCAGCTTCAGGTTGGTTGCTGGAGAAAGGCTGATCTGAGATTTCCGAAATTATGAGGGAATGAATGATGTGACCTCATAGAAAAAGGAGTTTATTTGATTTAAATTTGATTGTCTATCCAATAAGTACATGCTAATTACCTTCTATATCTCAAATGCTCTGGGGCACAGTAGAAGAAGAGACTTTTCCTTGCCCATAAAGAACTAAAAATCTTTCTTCAACTAGCATCAGTTAGAAAATGAGAGTTTGTTGAGAAGCAAGAAGAATTACAGTCCTGCAGCCTGTGGACCAAAAACCACATTCACAGAAATATAGACAAGATGAAAAGGCAGAGGGCTATGTATGAGATGAAGGAACAAGATAAAACCCCAGAAAAACAACTAAATAAAGTGGAGATAGGCAACCTTCCAGAAAAAGAATTCAGAATAATGATAGTGAGGATAATCCAGGACCTCAGAAAAAGAATGGAGGCAAAGGTTGAGAAGATGCAAGGTATGTTTAACAAAGACCTATAAGAATGAAAGAACAAACAGACAGAGATGAACAATACAATAACTGAAATGAAAACTAGAGTAGAAGGAATCAGTAGGAGAATAACGGAGGCAGAAGAACGGATAAGTGACCTGGAAGACAGAATGGTGGAATTCACTGCTGTGGAACAGAATAAAGAACAAAATAAAGAAAAAAGAATGAAAAGAAATGAAGACAGCCTAAGAGACCTCTGGGACAACATTAAATGCAACAACATTCACAATATAGGGGTCCCAGAAGGAGAAGAGAGAGGGAAAGGACCCGAGAAATATTTGAGAGACTAGAGTCAAAAATTTCCCTAACATGGGAAAGGAAATAGCCACGCAACTCCAGGAAGCACAGAGAGTACCAGGCAGCATAAACCCAAGGAGAAACATGCTGAGACACATAGTAATCAAATTGGCAAAAATTAAAGACAAAGAAAAATTATTGAAAGCAGCAGGGAAAACGGACAAATAACATACAAGGGAACTACCATAAGGTTAACAGCTGATTTCTCAGCAGAAACTCTACAAGCCAGAAGGGAGTGGCATGACATATTTAAAGTGATGAAAGGGAAGGACCTACAACCAAGATTACTCTACCCAGCAAGGATCTCATTCAGATTTGATGGAGAAATCAAAAGCTTTACAGAAAAGCAAACACTAAGAGAACTCAGCACCACCAAACCAGCTCTACAACAAATGCTAAAGAAACTGCTCTAAGTGAGAAACACAAGAGAAGAAAAGGACCTACAAAAACAAACCCAAAACAATTAAGAAAATGGTCCTAGGAACATACATATGGATAATTACCTTAAACGTGAATGGAATAAATGCTACAACCAAAAGACACAGGCTTGCTGAATGGATACAAAAACAAGACCCGTATATATGCTGCCTACAAGAGACCCACTTCAGACCTAGGGACACATACAGACTGAAAGTGAGAGGATGGAAAAAGATACTCCAAGCAAATGGAAATCAAAAGAAAGCTGGAGTAGCAATACTCATATCAGATAAAGTAGACTTTAAAATAAAGAATGTTACAAGAGACAAGGAAGGACGCTACATAATGATCAAGGGATCAATCCAAGAAGAAGATATAACAATTATAAATATATATGCACCCAACATAAGAGCACCTCATACATAAGGCAACTGCTAAAAGCTATAAAAGAGGAAATTGACAGTAACACAATAATAGTGGGGGACTTTAACACCTCACTTACACCAGTGGACAGACCATCCAAACAGAAAATTAATAAGGAAACACAACTTTAAATGACAAAATAGACCAGATAGATTTAATTAATATTTATAGGACATTCCATCCAAAAACAGCAGGTTACACTTTCTTCTCAAGTGTGCATGGAACATTCTCCAGGATAGATCACATCTTGGGTCACAAATCAAGCCTCAGTAAATTTAAGAAAATTGAAATCATATCAAGCATCTTTTCTGACCACAACGCTAAGAGATTACAAATCAATTACAGGGAAAAAGAACATCAAAAACACAAACACATGGAGGCTAAACAATACGTTACTAAATAACCAGAGACCACTGAAGAAATCAAAGAGGAAATAAAAAAAATACCTAGAGACAGATGACAATATAAACACAACGATCCAAAACCTATGGGATGCAGCGAAAGCAGTTCTAAGAGGGACATTTATAGCAATAAAAGCCTACCTCAAGAAATAAGAAAAATCTAAAATATAAAGTCTAACCTTACACCTAAAGAAACTAGAGAAAGAAGAAAACAACACCCAAAGAAGGAAAGAAATCATAAAGATCAGAGCAGAAATAAATGAAATAGAAACAAAGAAAAGAATAGCAAAGCTCGATAAAACTAAAAGCTGGTTCTTTGAGAAGGTAAACAAAATTGATAAACCATTAGCCAAACTCATCAAGAAAAAGAGGGAGAGGAATCACATCAATAAAATTAGAAATAAAAAAGGAGAGGGCTTCCCTGGTGGCACAGTGGTTGAGAGTCCACCTGCCGAGGCAGGGGACATGGGTTCGCGACCCGGTCTGGGAAGAGCCCACATGCCGTGGAGCAGCTGGGCCCGTGAGCCATGGCCACTGAGCCTGCACATCCAGAGCCTGTGCTATGCAACACGAGAGGCCACAACAGTGAGAGGCCCGCGTACCACAAAAAAAAAAAAAGAAAAAAAAAGAAAAAGGAGAAGTTACAGTGGACACCGCAGAAATACAAAGCATCCTAAGAGACTATTACAGGCAACTCTATGCCAATAAAATGGACAACCTGGAAGAAATGGACAGATTCTTAGAAAGGTATAACCTTCCAAGACTGAACCAGGAAGAAATGGAAAATATGAACAGACCGATCACAAGTAATGAAACTGAAACTGTGATTCAAAATCTTCCAACAAACAAAAGTCCAGGACCAGATGGCTTCACAGGCGAATTCTATCAAACATTTAGAGAAGAGCTAACACCCATCCTTCTCAAACTCTTCCCAAAAATTCCAGAGGAAGGAACACTCCCAAACTAATTCTATGAGGCCACCATCACCCTGATACCAAAACCAGACAAAGATACTATAAAAAAAGAGAATTACAGGGCTTCCCTGGTGGCGCAGTGGTTGAGAGTCCGCCTGCCGATGCAGGGGACACGGGTTCGTGCCCCGGTCCGGGAAGATCCCACATGCCGTGGAGTGGCTAGGCCCGTGAGCCATGGCCGCTGAGCCTGCACGTCTGGAGCCTGTGCTCCGCAACGGGAGAGGCCACAACAATGAGAGGCCCACATACCGCAAAAAAAAAAAAAAGAAAGAGAATTACAGACCAATATCACTGATGAATATAGATGAAAAAGTCCTCAACAAAATACTAGCAAATAGAATCCAACAACACATTAAAAGGATCATACACCATGATCAAGTGGGATTTATCCCAGGGATGCAAGGATTCTTCAGTATATGCAAATCAGTCAGTGTGATACACCATATTAACAAATTGAAGAATAAAAACCATATGATCATCTCAATGGATAAAGAAAAAGCTTTTGACAAAATTCAACACCCATTTATGATAAAAACTCTCCAGAAAGTGGGCATAGAGGGAACCTACCTCAACATAATAAAGGCCATATATGACAAACCTACAGCAAACATCATTCTCAATGGTGAAAACCTGAAAGCATTTCCTCTAAGATCAGGAACAAGACAAGGATGTCCAGTGTCACCCTTATTATTCAACATAGTTTTGGAAGTCCTAGCCACGGGAATCGGAGAAGAAAAAGAAATAGAAGGAATACAAATTGGAAAAGAAGAAGAAAAACTGTCACTGTTTGCAGATGACATGATACTATACATAGAAAATCCTAAAGATGCCACCAGGAAACTACTAGAGCTAATCTATGAATTTGGTAAAATTTCAGGATACAAAATTAATGCACAGAAATCTGTTGCATTCCTATATACTAATGATGAAAAATCTGAAAGAGAAATTAAGGAAACACTCCCATTTACCACTGCAACAAAAAGAATAAAATACGTAGGAGTAAACAAACCTAGGGAGACAGAAGACCTGTATGCAGAAAACTATAAGACAGTGATGAAAGAAATTAAAGATGATACAAACAGATGGAGAGATATACCATGTTCTTGGATTGAAAGAATCAATATTGTGAAAATGACTATACTAGCCAAAGCAATCTGCAGATTCAATTCAATCCCTATCAAATTACCAACGGCATTTTTTACAGAACTAGAACAAAAAATCTTAAATTTGTATCACATACAAAACCCCAAATAGCCAGAGCAGCATTGAGGGAGAAAAACGGGGCTCAGGCAGTTCAGGGAGACTTCCTGACTTCAGACCATACTACAAAGCTACAGTAATCAAGAGAATATGGTACTGGCACAAAAACAGAAACATAGATCAATGGAACAGGATAGAAATCCCAGAGATAAAGCCAGGCACCTATGGTCAACTAATCTATGACAGAGGAGGCAAGGATATACAATGGAGAAAAGACAGACTGTTCAATAAGTGGTGCTGGGAAAACTGGACAGCTACATGTAAAAGAATGAAATTAGAACACTGCCTAACACTATACACAAAAATAAACTCAAAATGGATTAGAGACCTAAATTTAAGACAGGACACTATAAAAGTCTTCGAGGGAAACATAGGAGGAACACTCTTTGACGTAAATCACAGCAAGATCTTTTTTGATCCACCTCCTAGAGTAATGGAAAGAAAAACAAAAATAAAGAAATGGGACCTAATGAAACTTAAAAGCTTTTGCACAGCAAAGGAAACCATAAACAAGACACAAAGACAACCCTCAGAATGGGAGAAAATATTTGCAAATGAATCAACAGACAGAGGATTAATCTCCAAAATATATAAACAGCTCATGCAGCTCAATATTAAAAAAAAACCCAATCCAAAAATGGGCAGAAGACCTAAATAGACAGTTCTCCAAAGAAGACATACAGATGGCCAAGAAGCCCATGAAAAGCTGCTCAACATCACTAATTATTAGAGAAATGCAAATCAAAACTACAATGAGTTATCACCTCATTGTAGTTAGAATGGGCATCATCAGAAAATCTACAAACAAATTCTGGAGAGGGTGTGGAGAAAATGGAACCCTCTTGCACTGTTGGTGGGAATGTAAAGTGATACAGTCACTATGGAGAACTGTATGGAGGTTCTTTAAAAAACTAAAAATAGAATTACCATATGACCCAGCTATCCCACTACTGGACATATACCCAGAGAAAACCATAATTCAAAAAGACACATGTGCCCCAATGTTCACTGTAGCACTGTGTACAATAGCCAGGTCACGGAAGCGACCTAAGTGCCCATCGACATATGAATGGATAAAGAAGATGTGGTACATATATACAGTAGAGTATTACTCAGCCATAAAAAGGAACGAAATTGGGTCATTTGTAGAGACGTAGATGAATCTAGAGACTGTCATACAGAGTGAAGTAAGTCAGAAAGAGAAGAACAAATATCTATATTAACGCATATATGTGGAACCTAGAAACATGGTACAGATGAACCGGTTGCAGGGCAGAAATTGAAACACAGATGTAGAGAACAAACATATGGACACCAAGGTGGGAAAGCAACGGGGGCAGGGTGTGATGAATTGGGAGATTGGGATTGACATGTATACACTAATATGTATAAAATGGATAACTAATAAGAACCTGCTGTATAAAACTATAAATAAAATTTAAAAGTTACAAAAAAAAAAAAGAAAAGAAAAGAACAGTTTGTTACCATGGGTTTTGTGTATGGCTACGCACATACCTTAATAATATATTCTGTGGCAAGCCCAGGAAGAGAGGGTAGGATTCCATCTTTCTGCAATGAGATCACATAAACTTCATCAGAGAAGAAAGGTGAGACTTTATCTTTTCTCTCTCTTATGATTATTGCAAGACTCTGGAAATCTTGGAATCATCACGTTCTGGCTTGAATACCCCATGAAGCAGAGAAGTGACTTGCTACTTGTTCTTGGATCTTCAAGGTAAAATATGTCCCTAGTCTGTGTTTACAGAGTTTTTAATTAAAATGTTTCATAACTCTAATATTATGCCAAAGTTTTATAGAGATTTATTTTTCTCATAAAATTAGGATTATACTTATTATTTGTGTATATTTTCTGTCAGTCATACAATGTATTTTTTTTATTCAGTAGTTTTCCTCATTATGTCTCATCTCTCTATCCCTTATGTCTCCCTTTTTTCAAAATCCTGTTTAATTTTATCTTTCTCCTTTATTCCCTATTTTCTAAGTTGCTAGAAGATAATGATTTTGAAGTTTTTTGGCAGGAAGTGGTTAAATTATTTTTTTAAGTTTTTTTTTCAATTAGAATTAATACTACAAGTTAAAGAAATATGTCCATGGACTTATTAACTTCACTATGTTCTTTGATAGACTTTTAAATATACACTTGGTAGAATGGTAAGAAATTTTAAGTGGTTACCAAAGGAAGATTTATCATTTCTGACTGTCTTCCTCCATGGTATAATCCCACCGAAATGTCTAGATGTGGCATTTAATTCAAACCATGTGTCCAGCCCTCTGGTTCACAGCTTTGTCCTCAACTAAAGGACATCCCAGGGTGTATTCTGTGTGCTGAAACATGATGGCTTAACAGAACTATACATGGCTTAACAGAAATCAAATCTTCTGAGTAAGAAAAGATGGAAAGGACAGCTTCTTTAAACTCTTTTGTGAAGTGCACTCTCCTACCTACCCAGCATCATGTGGCCACTAACAAATGAGACAATTAGGAAAACAACATGATAGAAAGTCAGTATTGGAAATACTAATTGGAAGTTTTGTTCCCATTCCATATACTCCACCTTGGCCATTCAGTAATGACTCTAAAAGTGTGTGTTAGTGTTCTCTGGGTTGCCTGGTAAAACCTCCGTTCTTTAGATAACATGATTCTGTAGGGAGATAGAGACCTAGGAGGTACATTGGAAACATTGAGACATTGGCATTAAGGAAAGAGATATAGCATAGTCAAAAGAAGAGTAATTTAAAACAAGCAAAAAAAACCACAAAGGTTTTGGGATTGCTTAGGGTCACTGAGATATGGAAGACTAAAAGAATTAGATCACTGTGTCCTAACAAACTTAAAATGGACTTATTTTGGGTGGGGTTAAATTTGTGTATTTTTGTGTATTGGAGAGAAAGTAGAAATCTTCTGGCTCCCGCAGATCTTTTAACAAACTGAATTAAGTGAACTAATAATAAAAGGTTATCACACATTTTTTTAGTCAAAAGCATCCAGTGACAGTGGGTAAAAGATTAATTGGGAGATAAGCATTCATCATTCAAAAATAATATATTTATATGCATACATATATACACATACATATGTACACACATACACACAATGCACATATATATATTTGACAATTCCCAAATTCCTGGCATTGTTCATGGGACTAGCATTCATAGATGTTGAGGTGAAAAACAAAAACAAAATCAAGCAAGGTTTTCACCCTCATGGAGCTTATGTCAAACAGGACACAAGCATGAAGTTTATAAAAAATTTTTTCATTGCATTCGTAAGAGGAGCCATGTAGGAAAAATACAAAGGATTTTGAAATTACATAGGAACTTAATTTTGTCTGCAATGGAGACAGCAGATTTAAATCTTTGGAAACATATTTTCCTTATGATCTACAGTGTTTGTGTGTCAGGGAAGGAGTGAGTAGGTGGGTGGAGTGGGAAGGAGCAATAGTCTAGTGCCCGGAGCCAAGGGAGGAAACAACTTGGTTCACAATAAGCATCTTTAGGAAAGCCAAAGTACAATGACATCAGCGTCTACACATTTTCCATGATTTCTAAAAATATAATCAACTCATTAATATATAAACACTACAACATACAATTTTTTAAAATTAATGGATGATTTGTGCACTTGGCCTTGAGATTAAGTAGTGCTATTACGTTTAGAGGATGGCCTCCCATATTTCCCATGCCTTACACTGTTGAGAAAACACTATCCAGAAGAAAGGCCACATCTTCTGTCTCAACACCAACCATTTATTTCCTGCCTTTATCATTATTATTAATCAAAATGTTTGCAACTGTGAACTGTACTACTTTTTATTTTTAGGCTTTTTTTTTTTTTTTTTTTTTGCTAAGTTCAGGTATAAAGAGAACATATGATTCTCCTTGATGATCATCCCCCCCCTTTCAATTATAGCAATAATTTTCCTGGAATGATGGTGTTAGTGATTGTCCAACTGAAATCAGTGTGCCAGAAATGCTTAATACTATCTTGTCATTCACAAACAGGGAATTTATCGCCTGTCAGATTTAATGACCAGAAAAACCAATAAAATATGACAGGAAAGACTTCCCACTCTTTAGGAATGGGATGGTTCCATCTGCACAAATGATAGTGTGTTGGAACATCCCTGTGGTTGTGAAAAGGTAGAAAATTACAATTACAGATTTCTACTCAAAAAAGAAAACGTGCATGGTGTCCATGTACAGAATGGCATGTCATGATTTAGGAAATTATTACTCCTAAGTCCCATGCTTTTCTAGGTTAGGATTTCTCAAAACTGAATTTTTAGGCTTCTGATTGGGATTGAAAATTTACATAACCAATTTTGGCCATCAGGGCATTCTAAAATCCTTCCATTGGTGAACCTACCACTTCTTTGCCAGACTTTGAATTCTCCCAAATTAGGTTCTGTGGTGGCAGGTCAAATGGATCAAGGAGATTGCAATGGAAGTGAAATCCTTCATCCACTTTGTATTGTTGCCCTTCCGTGGCCACCCGCTCCCCCCCACCGCCTTCTGAAACTGACACTTATTGATACTGCCACCACAACCCCAGTAGCAGTCCTCAAACCATATCTTCCTCTTAGATCATTAAGCACTGGTTCTCAACGTATGCATAAGAATTACCCGGAGTAACTGGAAAAATTTCTGCCTTCTGGGGATTGTGATTCTGTGGTCATGTCTAGGTCAAGGAACTGGTTTTTTTGTTGTTGTTTGTTTGTTTCAGTGACACCTGGTGAATCAGATACAGATGATCCAATGCCATACTGTATGGAACTCTGCATATACTCTATAATTAGACACTAGATAGCCATTGTCAGCTGCTTGAACTCATACCCTGGTTCTGCCAAATATGAGCTTGGAAATGGTCCTGGCCTATCACAGAAGGCCATTGTGAAGATAAAATAGAAAATCTTATAAACACCACCTGACGGTTAGAGGTACTCTATAACGTTTGCTAGTATTGTTTTGCTGGGTTTGTTGTTGTAGCTTCAGTTATTAACTACATCCTCAAATTAGCTTAATAATTAAATGGCAGTATATTATAAGGGATCAGTGGTACCCATGGGATCCACAATCTCAAAGTACAGTCAAGCACCGTTGATGAAGTACTGGAATCAGGAGCTAGAAATCCACCAAAGGGGACTTTGTCTTAATTGTTCATGAAAACCACACAGCCTCTCATTTCTATTTTTCTCTGTATGTCTCCCTTTGTTGACTGTCTTTATTTCTCTCAAAGCATGGTGGATCTTGGATAGTACACACTTCCTGAGTTTACATTAACTCTTCCACTATCAGAGACTAACTAGCTCCATTAAATCCCATTTTTATATTCCTAGAAGAAAGATTCTAATTGATTCTTCTTAGGCCTATTATCTTCTTAGGCCTATTATCTGTCATTGGCTGTGGAGTGGTGTGCAGGATATGAAATGCAGGCATACTGCTAGGATCCAACTGCATGTAAGGGGGCAATTCAGAAATGGAGAATTTGGACTGGACAAGGACCCTTAATGGTATATGCCATAAGGGTTTCTAATATTACCACAGTTAGGAGTAATTCAAGATTACCATATAATACAAGATTATATGTATTCAGGATTTCCATATAATACACTGTGAGTTCCAGTCAAAGACGTTTCTGGTATATAACCCAAGTATTATTTGGATGTTGTCTGGACTTCTAAAAGTTAAGATCAGATGGTTTATCACTGGATGAAATGTAAACCAGCAGTCATTAGGGAAAATTGTGAAGGAAACAAATTGATCATTTCTGGTTTATCTCCCCTTTATGAACTTCTTTGTGCCTACTTTTTTCTGATGATTCATGTTCTTATTTGCCTCTTTTAAAGAAAAGAGGTAGCACTTGGCTTGTGTCTTAATATGTTACCCTCAGTGATATTTATATTTTAAAGTACCACAGACTAAACAGTACAAAACTTAACCAAAAGAAAGGCATCAACAATAATGGCAAAGTTGGACAAGCATGGGAAAGCTATTTTTGAGTACTGGGGCTTTTGACAGCCCTCAAATGATGCTGAAGAGATAAACTACTGAGTACTCTATACTATGTTTCTGGTTAGCTGTGTCTATTAGCTGAATCCAGTTTATTTACAGAGTGCAGACATGTTGTGGTTGAACCCAGTCATTGAGTCATAGCAATGACTGAAAGTTACATCCTCAGTGTAGCTTGGATCTTTGCCATATCCCTGACCAGCATTTGAACTTCAATTTTGGCATGGAGCCAGGCTACAATGGTCACAGAACAAGGCCCCATCAACGGTTATGTGACTGACCTTCCAAGGTTTCCTCTAAAGCAACAAAACTCTGGAAATGAATGGACAACTTGATATTTTATCTACTCATAGAACTTTAGTGTCTGTTTGTTTTAGATGAGTTTTCATGTTTAAACATCTTGTATGATGTTTCTGTAGGTAAACATGAAAAAGAATATATATTGGCATAAAAAGGGCTATTGCTTTGTTTTACTTGTGACTCTCATTACCACTATGATTTAGGTTACAACTACTCATTTGAACCATATGATATTGCTGATATTTGACCACTTTAACCTATAAAACTGGCTATTTCATATAGTTTAGTCTAAATACTTGCGTGACATACTCTGGGAAGAAAGTGTATGAGCATGATATTCATATCATTATATTAAATTAGAAAAAAAGATATAACATTGAGCTTATAGAACAAGCATTTAAAAATGTTTTTTTAAACTGATTATGAATAGAAAAATGATCAGAAGAAAGTATAAAAATTGATCAGTGGATGCCTTTGAATGGTAAAGAGAACTATGAGATATTTTATTTACTATTCTTAGTTTATGTAGTAGGAATTATTATATTTATTTAATAACATTTGCTCTCTTTGTAGTTATTAAAGCAGCAAATGTTGTTTTTAGGATCTTGGAAATTAGGAAAAATGATAAAGAAAAAAACCCCTACCATGCAGAGATTTTGTAATGACTACCTATTATGTCATTTTTTTCATTAATAAGAACATTGTCGATATATCTTCCATTTTTTTCTTATTGATGAAGGTGAACATTTTTACACATGTTTATTGGTCATTTGTATTAATGGATCCCTTTTCTCTAATATTACTGGAGCCTGGGTCCACTGCTCATTCCAAGAATAACCTGAGTATCAAAAGACAGGGAGGACTTTGATCTGTTTGCCCTAATTTGACTATAGTGATATTATCAAAAGTAAGACTTTTTCAGAAAGATACAGAAATAGGCATTCCATACTTTGACAATAGGGCAAGTGAAACAAGGCAGCCAAGGAGGAAAAATCAAGCACAGAAATGCAAGAAGTGCTAGAAGTATTCTAAGATTGTAGTTATAGTGTTAAAGATTGTAAGGAATGTCAGGTTGACTATGATCAGAAGACAGAGCTTTAGAAAGCTTGCATATAGTAAGTTGTGCAAATATCCTATAAAAACAGGAATCCATCCTCCACCCCACCCCCACCCCCATGCCCCCATGGCTCAGACTAGCCTATCTTCCCTGGAATTCACAGAACTTTAGGGGAAAAAAGCATGGGCTGTTTTCTTCTTTATATTTTTGCTTTCTTCTCCACACCTTCCTTCATCCCCAACAAGTGATGGGAATCTTGGAAATAAAATGAAATTTAGGTTGGATTTTGCTTCCAATGCTTTAAGAATTAATGTTACGTATATGAACTTGGGGATGTCAGAGTGCTTGGCAAAACACACGTCTAAAATAAATCTCCTAAAAAAGCAAATTCTGTAAAATAGCTAGTTTTGACCTAGAATTCTTGGTTAGGTAATTTTGATGCAATAATTATGTTATTTTGTGGCCAAAAAAACTTAATATACTTGAGAGGAGAGCCTCAGTAGAACCCAGATTTGTGTTAAAACAATTTCTTCCCCGAAACTGGTTATTTTCTTCTTTTCCTCCTGTTTAAAAATAACTAAGTCATCTTGTGATGATGACTCCTAAAGAAGTATGAGGTTTTATTTAAGGAAGCCCATGTTAGGTAGTCAGGAAAAAATCAAAGTAAAAAATTCTTAGAATTTAATCCCATACCGAATTGGAGGAACATACTACATCAATAAAGCATTTTTTTTAATTAATGGAAGCCCTTCATTATATTCTTCCTGTTTCCCTCCATATTTGTTTAATTCTTTTGTGATAGTAATGGTCAAATTTTCCAAGTTGGGAATATGTATTAATTCGTGAATGTATTATAAATGACAAAAAGATGAATGTTCTTTCTTTGATATCTTGTCATTTGAATCAAATGTGGTTTCCAAATATGGAATTTAATTAAATTGTTCTTAAATTAGTTTAAGGAACTTCTTAATGAAAAGTTTACAGCTATTCACAATCTGCAGATTGTAACCATCTTCTAGAAAAGATGCACTCTTCCCTCCCTCCTTCCCAACTTCCCTCTCTCCCTCCTCTTTTTCCCTCCTTCCCTTCCTTTTTTCTTTCCTATAAGAGAAAGGTACAATCCACTAAAACTGTTCATTTTATTTCATAGGAGCAAAGGCTTCATTTGGGTTAGACACTGCTGGTAAATAAAGATAATTTAAATGTCATCATTTTACTGATTTTCTTGCTCTCTTAATTAGCAAGACAATTGATCTTTAATCTTTTGTGAACTACCTTTCAATGAAATCAATTTTGGCTTACATAAGATATTCAGCTCAGAAAGTCTGTTGAATGAAGAAAAGCTTAGGGAAAACTGTCATCAGGCATCTACTCCTAAAGCATGCAAACCAGGAATTTATTTTCCTTTATTGATTCTTTATAGAAGGCCACCTAGTACTTGTAGGGCAATGAGAGAAAAATCATTAGTTTTTCTGAGATATTGCTCTTCCTTGATCTAGTATATTTTTTCCCCCAAAGGATGTTTTTCCCTTTGAAAGTTTAAATTAGGGTAATTTATGTAAAAGAATATCAGGCACAGTTTAGGACATTGAGGGAGCTGAGGCAGACACAATAGGAGAATGAAACAGCCAGACTAGAAGACTTTCAAATAAAATAAAGTCACATACATTCAAAAATAGAAGTTGCTATTATATCAAGAGAGACTGACATCATTATATTATCCTTGAGTAGAAGGGGTAATTATGATATAATATCATGCTTAAGAGAGTAAATATTAAGTATTTTTGAGAAGTTTACTTATATACTAAAATTTTGTTTTCTACATAGAGAATGGTGCTTATTTAAGCAGATATTATGGCATGTAAAATGCCAATCATTCTTTATCTATAGCAGGATTTTTGTTAGGTAATTATAGTTTTAAATACATAATTTAATTGAAATATATTTAAAATAGTCTATTACTAGCTCTTAATTTCTTTTTAAAGCTACCAACTGAGTGTATACTGTGATATACTCATTTATTATATGACCTTATTTAATTTATTCTTATGTATATAACCCCAGGAATTAATTCATATGTCAGTGTCTCAGTCTATTTTTCACTCTCACCCTCATAAAGAGCTTTTTAAGACATTATTTTTTCTTAACTGTCCCCACCTGTATTAGTTCTTTCAGGCTTCTGTAACACCTGTATACTGGGTAACTTATAAACAACAGAAATTTATTTCTCACAGGTCTCGAGGCTGAGAATTCCAAGATCAAGGCACCAGCAGATTTGATGTCTGGTGAGAGTCTGTAATCCTGTGGCCATAACCTCACAAGGGGCAAGGAAGATATCTAGGGTCTCTTTTATAAAAGCACCATTCCCAATAACAAAGGCTCCACCCTCATGACCTAATGGCCTCCCAAAAGCCCCACCTTTAATTACCATCCCCACTGGGGATTGGGCATTTCAGCATACGAACTGGCAGGGTGGGTGGGGGATGTAAACATTCAGTCTATGGCACCATACAATGAAAATTTAACATCACAGTTATACTTTAAATCTGTTTAGTACTATATGTATATCTCTGCTTTACACATAAAAAGACTAAGATATTTTTCAGCCCAAAGAACTATATTTTGCTCCCTTGAGGGAAATATTGTCCCTGTTGAGAATGTATGATATAAGTATACTTTTGCTGAATGCAAAATTTCTGAGTTGATGAAATACCTTTAGTGGACTATTCAGTTCATGTTTGTTTAGCTTTTTTTAAAAAAGGAAATTTAACAAGACTTGATATAGGAAATCCAAGTATCCTAGGTAGTATACATAAACATTGTTCTGATGGTATATATCTTTAAATTCGCAAATGCCAGGGCATACTAATTTTCCAGGTTCTGAATTTCTCTTCTCTGCAAAGCCAGGAATATTTAAATTTGTTCCTAGGTCCCTAAAAACAACCCTAGTCTCAAGCAAGTGGTATATAAGCTTTGTTTTTTTACATCAACATCTTATGGCTCAGCAGGAATCACATGTGCTACTCTTTTAACTCTGCTGCAGTGTTCCAGTTTTGATTACTGGGTCTTTGCTTTGTTCCAGGTCTGTTGGGTACTGGTCTTCATTATTCCATTTCTCCCTTGGTCATTTTGCTTGAGTTTAGATACTTTATTTAATCTTTCTTCTCCAACTAGGTCCTTTCTTGTTCCTGCTATAGTTTTCTCCTTTTACTCTTTTCCTCTCAATCTGCATTGTATCACTGCTGCCTCTATCATTTATCATTGCCCCTAAATCGGATACTTGCCCCTGATTTCTAGCCTCACAATAATACATATTGGAATTAAAAGTATGTTTAAAATTATAGTGATGATAATTACTTGGTGGATGTAGGTGTTGGTGTGTTGTGATGTGTTGAAAAAGAGTGAACTGCAGATACCTCAATGCTTTTTGCATCTTAAATGCAAAGCAAAGTAACTCATAAGAATGAAATTAAGTTTTCTATATCTGCTGTAATATATTCTACCAAATGTATTGGCATCTGCTGTGAAAAACATAACTAATGGTCAGAAAAAATTCCTAAAACTGACTATTGCTATTTCCTTAAATAATTAATTTACTACTTGCTTAAGGAATTGAACTGGGTAGATCTTTTAGGCAGGGAAATCACTACACAGGCTGACAAATGAAGAAATGACTCAAAGAATCTGAGAAAAGACTGTAGTTTATTTGTCTTTGTAGTATCTAAGTTTTGAGTTCTAAACCTCAGATTACTTTCTAATAAGTTAATGCTTAAAAACATTATTGAATTGAATTGATGCATATTTAAAATTTTTTTCTTCTACTTTTTATTTTATTTTTTTAATTTTATTTTTTTAACATCTTTATTGGGGTATAATTGCTTTACAATGGTGTGTTAGTTTCTGCTTTATAACAAAGTGAATCAGTTATACATATACATATGTTCCCATATGTCTTCCCTCTTGCGTCTCCCTCCCACCCACTCTCCCTATCCCACCCCTCCAGGCTGTCACAAAGCACCGAGCTAATATCCCTGTGCCATGTGGCTGCTTCCCACTAGCTATCTACCTTACTACGTTTGTTAGTGTGTATATGTCCATGACTCTCTCTCGCCCTGTCAAAGCTCACCCTTTCCCCTCCCCATATCCTCAAGTCCGTTCTCCAGTAGGTCTACGTCTTTATTCCTGTCTTACCCCTAGGTTCTTCATGACATTTTTTTTTCTTAAATTCCATATATATGTGTTAGCATACGGTATTTGTCTTTTTCTTTCTGACTTACTTCACTCTATATGACAGACTCTAGGTCTATCCATCTCATTACAAATAGCTCAATTTCGTTTCTTTTTAAGGCTGAGTAATATTCCATTGTATATATGTGCCACATCTTTATCCATTCATCCGATGATGGGCACTTAGGTTGTTTCCATCTCCGGGCTATTGTAAATAGAGCTGCAATGAACATTTTGGTACATGACTCTTTTGGAATTTTGTTTTTCTCAGGGTATATGCCCAGTAGTGGGATTGCTGGGTCATATGGTAATTCTATTTGTAGTTTTTTAAGGAACCTCCATACTGTTCTCCATAGTGGCTGAACCAATTCACATTCCCACCAGCAGTACAAGAGTGTTCCCTTTTCTCCACACCCCCTCCAGCATTTATTGTTTCTAGATTTATTGATGATGGCCATACTGACTGTTGTGAGATGATATCTCATTGTAGTTTTGATTTGCATTTCTCTAATGATTAATGATGTTGAGCATTCTTTCATGTGTTTGTTGGCATTCTGTATATCTTCTTTGGAGAAATGTCTATTTAGGTCTTCTGCCCATGTTTGGATTGGGTTGTTTGTTTTTTTGTTATTGAGCTGCATGAGTTGCTTGTAAATTTTGGAGATTAATCCTTTGTCAGTTGCTTCATTTGCAAATATTTTCTCCCATTCTGAGGGTTGTCTTTTGGTCTTGTTTATGGTTTCCTTTGCTGTGCAAAAGCTTTGAACTTTCATTAGGTCCCATTTGTTTATTTTTGTTTTTATTTCCATTACTCTAGGAGGTGGTTCAGAAAGGATCTTGCTGTGATTTATGTCATAGAGTGTTCTGCCTATGTTTTCCTCTAAGAGTTTGATAGTTTCTGGCCTTACATTTAGGTCTTTAATCCATTTTGAGCTTATTTTTGTGTATGGTGTTAGGGAGTGCTCTAATCTCATACTTTTACATGTACCTGTCCAGTTTTCCCAGCACCATTTATTGAAGAGGCTGTCCTTTCTCCACTGTACTTTCCTGCCACCTTTATCAAAGATAAGGTGTCCATATGTGCATGGGTTTATCTCTGGGCTTTCTATCCTTTTCCATTGATCCATCTTTCTGTTTCTGTGCCAGTACCATACTGTCTTGATTACTGTAGCTTTGTAGTATAGTCTGAAGTCAGGGAGCCTGATTCCTCCAGCTCCTTTTTTCGTTCTCAAGATTGCTTTGGCTATTCGGGGTCTTTTGTGTTTCCATACAAATTGCGAAATTTTTTGTTCTAGTTCTGTGAAAAATGCCAGTGGTAGTTTGATAGGGATTGCATTGAATCTGTAGATTGCTTTGGGTAGTAGAGTCATTTTCACAATGTTGATTCTTCCCATCCAAGAACATGGTATATCTCTCCATCTATTTGTATCATCTTTAATTTCTTTCATCAGTCTCTTATAATTTTCTGCATACAGGTCTTTTGTCTCCTTAGGTAGGTTTATTCCTAGATATTTTATTCTTTTTGTTGCAATGGTAAATGGGAGTGTTTTCTTGATTTCACTTTCAGATTTTTCATCATTAGTATATAAGAATGCCAGAGATTTCTGTGCATTAATTTTGTATCCTGCTACTTTACCAAATTCATTGATTAGCTCTAGTAGTTTTCTGGTAGCATCTTTAGGATTCTCTATGTATAGTATCATGTCATCTGCAAACAGTGACAGCTTTACTTCTTCTTTTCCGATTTGGATTCCTTTTATTTCCTTTTCTTCTCTGATTGCTGTGGCTAAAACTTCCAAAACTATGTTGAATAAGAGTGGTGAGAGTGGGCAACCTTGTCTTGTTCCTGATCTTAGTGGAAATGCTTTCAGTTTTTCACCATTGAGGATGATGTTTGCTGTGGGCTTGTCATATATGGCCTTTATTTTGTTGAGGAAAGTTCCCTCTATGCCTACTTTCTGCAGGGTTTTTATCATAAATGGCTGTTGAATTTTGTTGAAAGCTTTTTCTGCATCTATTGAGATGATCATATGGTTTTTATTCTTCAATTTGTTAATATGGTGTATCACGTTGATTGATTTGTGTATATTGAAGAATCCTTGCATTCCTGGAGTAAACCCCACTTGATCATGGTGTATGATCCTTTTAATGTGCTGTTGGATTCTGTTTGCTAGTATTTTGTTGAGGATTTTTGCATCTATGTTCATCAGTGATATTGGCCTGTAGTTTTCTTTCTTTGTGACATCCTTGTCTGGTTTTGGTATCAAGGTGATGGTGGCCTCCTAGAAGGAATTTGGGAGTGTTCCTCCCTCTGCTATATTTTGGAAGAGTTTGAGAAGGATAGGTGTTAGCTCTTCTCTAAACATTTGATAGAATTCACCTGTGAAGCCATCTGGTCCTGGGCTTTTGTTTGTTGGAAGATTTTTAATCACAGTTTCAATTTCAGTGCTTGTGATTGGTCTGTTCATATTTTCTATTTCTTCCTGATTCAGTCTTGGCAGGTTGTGCATTTCTAAGAATTGGTCCATTTCTTCCAGGTTGTCCATTTTATTGGCATAGAGTTGCTTGTAGTAATCTTTCATGATTTTTTTTATTTCTGCAGTGTCAGTTGTTACTTCTCCTTTTTCATTTCTAATTCTATTGATTTGAGTCTTCTCCCTTTTTTTCTTGATGAGTCTGGCTAGTGGTTTATCTATTTTGTTTATCTTCTCAAAGAACCAGCTTTTAGTTTTATTGATCTTTGCTATCGTTTCCTTCATTTCTTTTTCATTTATTTCTGATCTGATTTTTATGATTTCTTTCCTTCTGCTAGCTTTGGGGTTTTTTTGTTCTTCTTTCTCTAATTGCTTGAGGTGCAAGGTTAGGTTGTTTATTCGAGATCTTTCCTGCTTCTTAAGGTGGGCTTGTATTGCTATAAACTTCCGCCTTAGAACTGCTTTTGCTGCATCCTATAGGTTTTGGGTCGTTGTGTCTCCATTGTCATTTGTTTCTAGGTATTTTTTTATTCGTCTTTGATTTCTTCAGTGATCACTTCATTATTAAGTAGTGTATTGTTTAGCCTCCATGTGTTTGTATTTTTTACAGATCTTTTCCTGTAATTGATATCTAGTATCATGGGGTTGTGGTCAGAAAAGATACTTGATACAATTTCAATTTTCTTAAATTTACCAAGGCTTGATCTGTGACCCAAGATATGATCTATCCTGGAGAATGTTCCATGAGCACTTGAGAAAAATGTGTATTCTGTTGTTTTTGGATGGAATGTGCTATAAATATCAATTAAGTCCATCTTGTTTAATGTATCATTTAAAGCTTGTGTTTCCTTATTTATTTTCATTTTGGATGATCTGTCCATGGGTGAAAGTGGGGTGTTAAAGTCCCCTACTATGAATGTGTTACTGTCGATTTTTCCTTTTATGGCTGTTAGTATTTGCCTTATGTATTGAGGTGCTCCTATGTTGGGTGCATAAATATTTACAATTGTTATATCTTCTTCTTGGATCGATCCCTTGATCATTATGTAGTGTCCTTCTTTATCTCTTTTAATAGTCCTTATTTTAAAGTCTATTTTGTCTGATATGAGAATTGCTACTCCAGCTTTCTTTTGGTTTCCATTTGCATGGAATATCTTTTTCCATCCCTTTACTTTCAGTCTGTATGTGTCTCTAGGTCTGAAGTGGGTCTCTTGTAGACAGCATATGTAAGGGTCTTGTTTTTGTATCCATTCAGCCAATCTGTGTCTTTTGGTGGGAGCATTTAGTCCATCTACATTTAAGGTAATTATCGATATGTATGTTCCTATTCCCATTTTCTAAATTGTTTTGGGTTCGTTATTATAGGTCTTTTCCTTCTCTTGTGTTTCTTGTCTAGAGAAGTTCCTTTAGCATTTGTTGTAAAGCTGGTTTGGTGGTGCTGAACTCTCTCAGCTTTTGCTTGTCTGTAAAGGTTTTAATTTCTCCATCAAATCTGAATGAGATCCTTGCTGGGTAGAGTAGTCTTGGTTGCAGGTTTTTCTCCTTCATCACTTTCAGTATGTCCTGCCACTCCCTTCTGGCTTGTAGGGTTTCTGCTGAGAGATCAGCTGTTAACCCTATGGGGATTCCCTTGTGTGTTATTTGTTGTTTTTCCCTTGCTGCTTTTAACATGCTTTCTTTGTATTTAATTTTTGACAGTTTGATTAATATGTGTCTTGGCGTATTTCTCCTTGTATTTATCCTGTATGGGACTCTCTGTGCTTCCTGGACTTGATTAACTATTTCCTTTCCTATATTAGGGAAGTTTTCAACTATAATCTTTTCAAATATTTTCTCAGTCCCTTTCTTTTTCTCTTCTTCTTCTGGAACCCCTATAATTCGAATGTTGGTGCGTTTAATGTTGTCCCAGAGGTCTCTGAGAGTGTCCTCAGTTCTTTTCATTCTTTTTTCTTTATTTTGCTCTGCAGTAGTTATTTCCACTATTTTATCTTCCAGGTCACTTATCCGTTCTTCTGCCTCAGTTATTCTGCTATTGATCCCATCTAGAGTACTTTTAATTTCATTTATTGCATTGTTCATCGTTGCTTGTTTCATCTTTATTTCTTCTAGGTCCTTGTTAACTGATTCTTGCATTTTGTCCATTCTATTTCCAAGATTTCGGATCATCTTTACTCTCATTATTCTGAATTCTTTTTCAGGTAGACTGCCTATTTCCTCTTCATTTGTTAGGTCTGTTGGGTTTTTATCTTTCTCCTTTATGTGCTGTGTGTTTTTCTGTTTTCTCATTTTGCTTATCTTACTGTGTTTGGGGTCTCCTTTTTGCCAGCTGCAGGTTCGTAGTTCCCGTTGTTTTTGATGTCTGTCTCCAGTGGCTAAGGTTGTTTCAGTGGGTTGTGTAGGCTTCCTGGTGGAGGGGACTAGTGCCTGTGTTCTGGTGGATGAGGCTGGATCTTGTCTTTCTGGTGGGCAGGTCCACGTCTGGTGGTGTGTTTTGGGGTGTCTGTGGCCTTATTATGATTTTAGGCAGCCTCTCTGCTAATGGGTGGGTTGTGTTCCTGTTTTGCTAGTTGTTTGGCATAGGTTGTCCAGCACTGTGGCTTGCTGGTCGTTGAGTGAAGCTGGGTGCTGGTGTTAAGATGAAGGTCTCTGGGAGATTTCCGCCATTTAATATTATGTGGAGCTGGGAGGTCTCTTGTTGACCAGTGTCCTGAAGTTGGCTCTCCTACCTCAGAGGCAGAGCCCTGACTCCTGGCTGGAGCACCAAGAGCCTTTCATCCACATGGCTCAGAATAAAAGGGAGAAAAAGTAGAGAGAATTAGTAGAAGTATGAGGAAAGAAAGAAGGAAAGGAGGAAAGGAAGGAAGGAAGAAAGAAGCAAAGAAGGACAGAAAAGAGGGAGGAAGGGAGGGAGGAAGGAAGGAGGGAGGGAAAGAAGGAAAAAAGAAAGAAAGAAAGAAGATACAGTAAAAATAAAATAAAGTATAATATAGTTATTGAATTAAACAATATTTAGAAAAAATAAAGGGACGGATAGAACCTTAGGACAAATGTTGGAAGCAAAGATATACAGAGAAAATCTTACACAGAAGCATACACATACACCCTCATAAAAAGAGGTAAAGGGGGAAAAATCATAAATATTGCTCTCAGAGACCACCTCCTCAATTTGGGGTGATTCGTTGTCTAAAGGAGGGAAGGAAGGAAGGAAAGAAAGGAAGAAAGAACGAAGGTAAAGTATAATAAAGTTATTACAGTTAAAATTAATTATTAAGAAAAAAATTTTAAAAAAAAACCATGGATGGATAGAGCCCTAGGACAAATGGTGGAGGCAAGACTATACAGACAAGGTCTTACACAGAAGCATACACGTACACATTCACAAAAAGAGGAAAAGGGAAAAAAATCATAGATCTCGCTCCTAAAGTCCACCTCTTCAATTTGGGATCATTCCTTGTCTATTCAGGTATTCCACAGATGCAGGGTATATCAAGTTGATTGTGGAGCTTTAATCCGCTGCTTCTGAGGCTGCTGGGAGAGATTTCCCTTTCTTCTTCTACTTTTTAAATTGATCCTTCTTTTTTTCTTGATTTAGCCTACCATAAAAATAAATAGAAGTATGAAGATACCTTTATTTTACTTTAGCATAATTGTTTTAAAAAGATCTAACACAAGCATGTAACAAGCAACAGCTTGAAATATTGTGCTATGTTGCCTGCATTTTTATTCATGTCACTCTCTCTGATGTGGATTTTAAAATTGGTAGTCAGCTTTGTATGATAATGGTGGTGTTGTGCAGAAATGTGGTGGGGGGCACATTTTGTGTTTTAAGTCAATAAGGAAAGTAAATCTCTTCTCTCTTCATGTGAAACCTTACCTGTTGAAATTTGTTTATCAGTACTTGCTCTTTTAGATGTCTTGATCAAATAAACATCAACTGTTATTGATATCTTGATTCTTGATATCTCCATGATTTAAAATCCAATGCAAAAGCAGCTTCTAACCATTTTTCTTGAATAAAGCATTCTGCAGCTGTCATTCATAGAAACATATCTGAGCACATTCTGGTTTTCTGTGTTCCCAAGTCCAGATCACTCTGTCCTGAAATGATCAAAATGATGCCTTTGTTTTATGGGGCAGTCTTCCCTCTAGATTGAAGCAAAATATGTGAATTCAAAGTAGATGTTAATGAATTTATGGGTTATGAATCCCTAATCAGTTGCTAAGCGATGTAGCATACTTAAGTCTGTCCTTAATCTTTGGGGACTTTTAAAAAGTAGAATAGATTATAATGTAAAGGTATTATTCATGCTATGCCACCTTCCCACATTTAACCTCTTTCATGGGGACCTTTTTCACCTGTAGCTTCTGCTATTGGCAAAGACTTTCAGTAGCTGTGTTGACTGCTCCTGTCCATGACTTGTTGGATATGACATTGCACTGGACCCAAGGGTTACCAATTTATATTCTAAAACCCCAAGTGAATCATAGTTCTTTGAGAATTTGAAATAAAAATATGTAAAGAAATATTGGCTGATCAGCTGAACGACTATGATTTATCAAGACAGATTATGAGAGGCCAGACACCATGAGCAAGTACAAGAATGAAAGCAGGGGCTCTATCTTGTGCATTGCTCTAAACTGGTAATGGGTAGAGTGCCTGCCACATAGTAAGTGATCAGTTAATAAATATTTGATATATAATAAGAATCAGATTTGGTAGATGAATGAGACAATGTGACCCAGTCAAGATATGGGAAGACTGACAAAATTATTCATTTCTTGAGGTACTCAGTTTCTTGCAACTGAAAGAGATGTCTGGAAAGAATGCAACAAACACAGTCCCAATTTGTTAAGAGAAATTGGTCATCTGACTTTGCAATAAAGAAAAATGAATTTGCAAAATATACTTTTTAAAATAAAAAACTCTGGATATGTTAAGCACGATATAAGTAAAAAAAAATCAGGACTTCCCTGGTGGCACAGTGGTTAAGAATCCTCCTGCCAATGCAGGGGACCCAGGTTCGATTCCTGGTCTGGGAAGATCCCACATGCTGTGGAACACCCAAGCCCGTGCGCCACAACTACTGAGCCTGTACTCTAGAGCCCACAAGCCATAACTACTGAGCCTGCGTGCCACAACTACTGAGCCAACACACTGCAACTACTGAGCCTGTGTGCTACAACTACTGAAGCCCACACACCTAGGGCCCATGCTCCACAACAAGAGAAGCCACCACAATGAGAAGCCCATGTACCGCAATGAAGAGTAGCCCCCGCTCACCACAACTAGAGAAAGCCTGCACGCAGCAACAAAGACCCAAGGCAGCCAAAAATAAATTAAATTTTTTAAAAAAATCAATGAATTTGAAGATTATTTTGAGGAATTCTCCAGGAAGGAGTCAGGAAGATGTAAAGAGAGAAAAAGGTTGAGATAGAAGTTGAAATATGAAGAATGGATGTGGAAGAGTCAGAATCTGTCTAGTAGAAGCCTCAGAAGGAAAGAGAAGAAAAAACCATGTGCATGAAAAATTTGAATAAATAATGAACAGTTATTTTATGGAAGTACAGAGAGACAGGAATCTTCAGATTGAAAGGGATCAAAGTGGCAGGTAAGATCAGTAAGAAAACCTCACAGCTAGATCCATTAAAGTTAAATTTAAGAACATGAAAGGCAAATAAAAAATTCAGTAATTATCCAGGAATAAAAAGAGGATGAATCAAAATCAGTCTGACCTCAAACTTCTCATTAGTCACATTCAGTACAAGAAAACAATGGAGAATGTTCTTCAAAGTTTTAAAGAAATAAATTGCAATTTTCTACAAAGCTAAAAAAAGTATTTAAATGTGAAGGAAAATAAAGATATTTTTTAAGCATATAAGATATCCAGAAGTATCTTACTCTGATCTCCACCAAGAAAAGAGAACTTGCATGCAGGTGGTTTATTTTAGGAAGTGATCCAGGGAAAAGGAGGAAACTAGTGAAAGGGAAATGGGGCTGGAGGTAAAGCCAGTGTAAGGGTGCATACACTCTGGAGTTGGTCAACACGGTGGGCAACTGGGCTGGGTCTCAGGAAGAACCTCAGAGAAGCTGTGTAGAATGCACTTTAAAATTGCTCACCCAGAGGTTGGTTGAAAGAAACATTTGAATACTGACTTTATTCTCTTAATCAAAAATGGTTAACCAATGGGGTGTTAGGTCTCTATCACCTTCAGGCTGTACATGCAGAAGTGCCAGGTAGGTACCTGAACACATTGTACACTGAGATGTCAGAGAAACCCTCAGGCAGAGTGAGAGATATGTGGTGCAGCTGAGGTAAGCTACTGTTTAGTTTTACCTGCAAATAACTTGCTTTTGCTGTAAAGATTGAGATATAGGAAGTGGACTGAGAGGATATTATGAGACATCTATTTCTAAAATTTACCGAACTGTTGGTACTGTTAGACAGAACTCTTAGAGCGTGTACTCCAGTAAGAAGAACAACTAATTCAGGAGAATTCATGGTTTAGTCTCTTACTCTCTCTCTCTATTCATACTGCAGTACCCACCTCACACATCACTTCAGCTACACAAGCTCCTTGCTGTCTCTCATACTTCTTCATTCCACAAATATCTGAGTGCCTTAATCTTCAGATTTCTGCTTAAATGCCACCTTCTTGGAAAGGCACCCTATTAAAACAGTAGCACATCCTCCCTTCAACATGCTATAGCCCCCTTTTCCAGCGTTATTTCTGTCTATAGCAATGATTTGTCCTGACATAATATGTATTCCTGAATTTACTTATTGTTATGTCTTCTCATTCTTGTCAGTCAGCTTTTTCAATCACTGATATATTTCTAATGCCTAGATCAGTTTTCAATCACTGATGTATTTCTAATGCCTAGATCAGTACTTGGCATGTATAACTACGTAGCAAATATTTGTTGAAAAATAAATGCATATAAAATCTATAACTATAAAACCAGCAGAAGAAAATCTATCTATACAATGGGAAGTAGGTAAGGATAAATAAAAATAAAATATAGTAAATTTAAAAAATGTATATGAAATAAATGCTTGCAAAAATAAGCACTAATATAGCAGTAATTACAATAAATATAAATGAGTTAGAATTACTGAATAAATACAAAATTTAAAATGATTAAATGGATTAAAAATGATTAATCAGTATATTTTTTATAAGAAACCCTTGTAATACAAATAATTCCAAAATATTGAACATAAGTTGGTGGATAACGATATACTAAGAAACTGTGAGTACCCTTGACCCTTGAATAATGGGAAGGTTACAGGCTAATCTGCATGTAACTTATAGTCACTAGGCCCTCTGTATCTGACTTTCCTTTGCATCCATGAATTCAACCAACCATAGACCGTGTAGTACTGCAGTATTTACTATTGAAAATTATTTATGTCTGTAAGTGAAACTGCATAGTTCAAATCCACGTTGTTCAAGTGTCAACTGTAAATAATAAGCCAATGTAGCAATTTTAACTTTTTTAAAAATAGAATTTAAGTAAAAATCAACATAATTGAAAAATAATTATTGCTATTAGGGCTAATATAAACTCCAACCAAATAAAAAAACTGACAGAACTTACATATAATCTTTTCCTTCCTGTGTTATTTGATTGAATAAAGCAACCAGCACAATGCTAAGTTGTACTGATTGTTGTAGACATCTTTAACTCATTTCTGACATTTATGGGAATGCATTAACATTGGAAAGCAAGTAGATTTCATCTTGCATATACCTGCGACCACTGGGAGAAAATGATAAT
Source organism: Delphinapterus leucas (assembly GCF_059928025.1). NCBI lineage: Eukaryota > Metazoa > Chordata > Mammalia > Artiodactyla > Monodontidae > Delphinapterus > Delphinapterus leucas. The sequence continues at coordinate 72,945,561 of NC_143139.1, forward strand.
TAGCTTTATATTATCCTAATTTTTCATTCTAACTTTAAGTGTGAAACTGATAGGTTTAAGAAAGATATATTAGTTTATTAGAAGAATGAATGGAAATTTAAGAAATGTTTAATAATCTATTGAAAGAATCACATGCTTTTTACCTTATGACTTATTAAGGTGATAAATTATTGTTCAAATATTTTAAAATCCTTTTATATTTACTGTATTTGTCCACAGTGTAATAGTCTTATAATATAGTGATGGAGTTGAGGTGCTAGTATTTTAGCATTTGTATTAATATGTGAGATTTGGCTATAATCTTTTGGAGGTATGTTATGGACTGAAGGTGTCCCTCCAAAATTCATATGTTTAAATCCTAACCCCCAATTGTATGGAGATGGTATTAGGAGGTGGGGTCTTTGGGAGCTCATGAGAGTGGAAGCAACATAAATGTAATTAGTGCCCTTATAAAAAGCTACATGAGAGAATTGATTTTGCTCTCTATCATGTAAAGATATAAAAAGAAAACACCCAACTAGAAAGAGTGCTTTCATCAGATGCCAGATCTGCCTGTGCCTTGGATTCTGGACTTTCTAGCCTCCAGAACTGTGAGAAATAAACGTTGTTTAAGCCAACTGCTCTATGGCATTTTTGTTATAGCAGCCTGAACTGACTAATACAAGGGGTGGGCTCTTTTTGTCAGATTTGGAATCCATGAATATGTACATGTCATAACATGAGTTGGGTAGCTTTCCATTTTTCTCAAGTTTAAGCACTGAAAAAAAAAATCTCTAAATCATGTAGGTCTCATGCCTTTTTGGAAATAGTTTTTTGCAGCAACCCTAATTTTATATTCAGATCAATAACATTCTCTAGAAAATTGTCTATTTTAGTCACATTTTAAAAATAAAAGCTTCATCTAGCATTTTCCCACTTTAAAATTGCCCTATATTCATAATTATATTGCTTAAGAAATCTTTTGAAAAGTAAATTGGCAATGTTTGAGCCAGGTATTAAAGTAGGATGAGTAGGATCTATGATGGGATAAAGGTCATGGGCAGAAGAAATGAAAATGTTTTTTACTTGGAAAATCTTTTTTTTCACCAGAAACTTAACACATTTTACAAAGACTAAATTTAAAAAAACAAGCAAAGAAAAAAAAAAAACAACCCTCAGTTTAATTAAATTATGTCTGTAAAAGAATTGTTGGTGTGCCAATACATGTTCTTCAAGAAGAATGCCTCTGGATGTTTTGGGAAAATGTCTATTTTCGTAGTTCCTTTTGTGTTAGGCAGAATCTGGCACCTACTCACCTAAACCTGTGAATAGTTTCTTACCTGACAAAAGAGTCTTTGCTGATGTGATTAAGTTAAGGACTTTGGGATGGGGGGGAAGTTATCTTGGATTATCTAGGTGGGGCTAATTTAATCACACGAGCCATTCAAAAGGAAGAGAGGTAGAATAGTAGGTCAGATGTGAAGTGAGAAGGAATTGACTGTTACTAGCTTTTAAGATGAAGGAAGGTGGCCATGAGCCAAATAATGTGGGTGGTCTCTAGCAGCTGGGAACTGCCCTCAGCTGACACTTAGCAAGAACACAGGGACCTCAGACCTATAACTGAAGAAAACAGTTTCTCCTCGTGAGCCTCCAAAAAGAAATGTAACCCTGCTGAAACCTCGACTTTAGCCCAGTGAAACCCATGTTAGGTTTTTGACCTACAGAACTGTAAGATAATACATGTGTCATTTAACCCACTAGATTGTGGTAATTGTTACAGCAGCAATAGAAAACTAACACACCTTTAATACCAAGAGAATGAGAATAAAGCTTAGTGATGGTTCATGTAGAAAGCTATGATGCTTTTTAAGTAAAAGTTTTAGCACAACAAAAACTTGGTTTCTGTTTTGGCTTGTTTCATCTAAAGCAGTATTTTATGTAATGGGTGTTTAATAAATGCTCATCAAAGGAGAACTTTGAATGAAAATCTATTGTGTGGCAGTTCAGTGGTTAGGACACCGTGCTTTCACTGCCAAGGGTGTGGGTTCAGTCCCTGATTGGGGAACTAAGATCTCACATCCCACAAGTGGCATGGCACAGCCAAAAAAAAAATCTATGTGTATCAAATAATATTTGATCATCATTGTTTCTTTAGAGCTGTATCCTCCACTGAATAGTCAATTTAAAATATTCTGTTGAATGAAAGCACTTTTTTAATTCAGTTATGTCAAGAAAGCATTTAGAATCTGTATACTTTGTTTCAAATTTCCTGTCTTGTTAGGTCTCATAACCAATGTAATATCTTCAAAACTCTCCTGTTCCACACCTGATATCTACTCTTCTACATTATCTTTCTTGAGACACTAATCCTTCTCCTTAATTTCCAAGAAGGATAAATGATGTGCTGTGGTGGGCTAGTGGTTCTAGTTCTTTATTTAATATAAGCATCCTTACTCATTTTTGCTGGGTAGCTAAGACAGATGGGAAGAGTTAAAAGTAATTGTCAAGATTATAAAAGGGAGCTTTTGAAAGCTATAGTTACCTGCAGTAGTGAGTAGGTCATGCCAAATGCATTATTTCAAAATAAGAATTTAAAAGCCTGATTAGTATGGTAATTGTTTTGGCACATCTTCTTACCCTAGCACTTTATATCATAAGAAAAAAATTGATTCTGCTTAAATTAGTGTTTTACCATTTCAGTGTACAGGAGCCAGATGAAATGAAACAGAAGTCACCGAAAAGATTTGGAGTCAAACATTGCATTAAAGTAAAAAGTATTTTTTGCCTCTTCTAATGTGCAGTAAAAACCTCATTTGACGTAATTGTTCTGGAATGATATTAAAAGTTCTGCTACAATCAGAATTTCTGCCAGATTACTTTGGAAAGGTCCTGTGCTTTGGGGAACTGTTTGGTACAGATGGGATGTGGCTTAGCTGTCCTGATCAAACCTGATCTTTAGAGGCCTCACAGTCTTTTGAATTCTCTAGCATCTTTAGGGAATCTGAGTAACCTGAGTTTGGTGTAGACTTCGAAGTTACCCCAGTCTGGATTCAAATTAGTTGAGTTCATCATGGATGCAGGTATAGGTAGATCAACGCATTCTAATCTATACTACATGCTTCATCCATCCATCCATTCAGCCATCCAATGGGGAAGAATAAGAATTGCTGATCACAAGAAAAGACTGTAAGGAAGAAAAGTTACATACTTGGCGGTGCTATGTTAGCCATTTTGTTATTAGATATTTTGTGATTACATGTGCTAGTTTGTCTAGAGCAGCCTCAGTTAAAAAAAAAAAATACAGTCTCATTCTTAGCCTATATGTCCTAATCATTTGTCTGGACTTTAAATGTACCCATATTTTGGAGATGTTAATGACATACTTTAACTTCGGTGGGATATCAAGCCCTGTATAAAGGGAGCACCAAAGTGGGTTAAGATCAAGCACACTATTAAGCAATAGATTAAAATCACTTAGAATATACTTCTTACACCTCCTTAGAGTCTGCTGCTTTTGTGTTACCTTTTTTTAATATTTTTTTTTGTAAGGAGGAGAGAGATTCACTCTTTCTCTGTCTCTTAACCCTCTACAATTAGAGAAGTATGACAGTTTATTTATGTTTCTTTTCCTGTCCTGAAAAGACCAAAATATGAATAATTTAAGCTTTAGGGAATGCTTTTTTTCTTTTCCTTGGGTTTTCCTTTTCCATTGGGATGTCTCTTTCCATGCTTTGTATGCTCCTCTTAACATCAGTGAATAGCTGGAGAGCCAAGATAAGAAGACTGGTTTAGGGGAAAAAAGGGATTCCCTTAGTCTAGGCTTTTAGGCAGGAGACAAAAAGTACTGTATCTTTGGGTTCATTGCACCTAGGGGTTTCAGGTTATAGTAATAAATAGTGTGCATTTGCCTTTGAATAGCCCCCTGCTGCACTTGAACAGTAGAATAATATCTTACCATGCCTAAGAAGAGGAAAATAAAATGTTCATCCTAAATATTATAAATGTAACAAACATTTTGACACTTAAATACAGCTGAATGTATAGAAGGCTAACATAACTAAGGTTTTTTCAACTCCATTTGGTTTGGCACTATAGAGTTTTTAAGGAAAAGCATACATTTCTTATGTATTGATGATATAACTACAAATTAATCTGTACTATCTTAATATTCTTTTTCCTCAATTTATTTTCTGTTCTGCATATAACAAATGATGTATGTAACTCAGAATCAGCTTTGGAGAAAATTGGAAAGTTGGTGGCATTCATATTAGTTTTCACCTCCATGTAATTTTCTGGTATCCCCATTGTATACTGTGTGGTCCAGCATCTCCCATTGAAATTCTTCTAATATGGTAATCCATATGGAATTTAAGGCTAGGACGTAGAGGAATTTATGGTGGTAAAAACTGGATTTTCCATAAATGAACCAGGCAGGTAACCATTTTCTCCATGTATGAACACCGTTAATCTTGTATATAAAAACAGAAATGTACTGAATATTGATTGAGCTCTTTGTTTTGCCTAAAAGAATGTAACGTCTTTACTATGAAAATAAGCTATCTCTGATGGGATTTTACTGTTCTAGGGGAGTTCAATTTTTTTATTTTATAACAAATTATTTTGTTCATCTGTGTACAAATTATTTACTGAATATGTGTAATTTTCTCTAATTTTTAAAATTTCCAATACTTAATGGCAGCCTTGTTTGTATATTTCAGAAAAAAAATACTGAAGCTCAGAAGTAGAAAGGCAGAGGGAAATGCCAGTGTAATTTTTCTGTTTACCAAAGGCAGTTTTCCTAAAATATCTCATATATCTGACAAGTAGCACCAAAAAAAAAAAAAAAAAAACCTGCTTAATTGCCTGTCAGTCTTCATGTATTTATCTTGCACCCAAACTGATTTTTCTACAGATATAATCCTGAGCTTATCAGTTAACTGCTAATGGATTTTTTAAAATGTGGTGAGAAAGCATTTCATTCAAATTGAAGCCTTATGTTCAGCAATGGCTCATCACGTGAGACAGTCTTTGTGTGTAACCCACTGTGATGGATAATGCAATTCCTTGTTGTGTGTGTGTGTGTGTGTGTGTGTGTGTTATCCAAAGATAATAAAGGGAGAAGGGGGGTGGTTGGTGCTGGGGAGGAAGAATGGGAAGAAGAAAGCTGTATCAACTTGAGATTTAGAGAAAATAAAAAGAGCTTAGGCTTGATGACTAAAATCCAAGACCGGAACTTGGCAATTATAAGCTGGAAGGTATTCATGCAGTTTATGAGTAACCCTATTTTTGGCTGAAACATAATTCAAAGGAATCACTCACTGCTTGAAAGAAGGCCCAGGTATATTGGCACAGTCACTGAAAAACAACATTTCTATAGTGCTTCCAGCAGCTGTTTATTACTGAAAGGAATATAAGTGGAAAATCTCCCTCATTTGGGGCTTCAAAGATAGCCACCTACGGGCATTTTACTTTCAAAGTGTTAAAAAGATGAAATAATTGTCCTTTTTTTCCCTATAAGATTTGTTATAGAACAGCTTAGTAGCTTATGATACTTTCCTTATGGATTAACTATTTCTAACATGTGCTTAAACTAAATTTTCATAAAAAGGTTTTTCTGAAGGTAAGAATGAAGCTACTCTGACTCTGCAGTTCTTTAAAATTCAGTAAGAAGCTGTTTGAATTAAAACATCATGTCTTTGATTCCTGATAAGCATCTCTCTGACATGGGAAATAGTCAAGACCTTCTGGTGAAAGCAGTTCCCTCATTGGCCTTGAGCATTATTGATGGCGACATGAGGCTGTTTGCTCATGGAATTTCAAGGGTCTGTGGCATGTTTATGTTGAAAGATGAGGTCATTCTAATGCCATAAGAATCTGACACCCAGGACAGTGAGTGTCTGGGACATAAAACTTGTGTTTGATAACTTTTTATTGAAGCAATAAATGAAGGATTTTATGAAAGAATAAATGAGTTAATCAGTACAGATGTGTTGCAGGACCATGTATCCTTAATCCTAGTCAGGTCTCTTTGGAATGGGTGGGTTCTGTCACGAGAGTTACTATTCCATTGGAAAATCCAGAGCAGGTTCAGCGAGTATGCAGCACAACAACTATCATTCCCTGAAACATGGTTAATCTATCAGGGTACTCTTCTCAGCCAAAGCAATTTTAGAATGTTTTTCAATAGAGTTCTCCAGGCAGTCATTTCCAATCAATCAGAGTTGGCAAAAGAAAGTCAAATGTCTGTCTTCATTCTAAACAAATTAGTACAACCCTAGGGGAAAAAGAAAGAGTCTCCCACTTTTCCATCTTTTTAAGTAGTACATTTTGCACAGCCCATTCATTTACTCATTATTTACTCAAATTGTCAAAAGGTGGGCTGAAAAATTCTATTAGAGTTTATGTTTATGAAGAAATAATTGTTTATGTTTATGAAGAAATAATTGTTTATGAAAAATAATTTAATGCTAGGTACCAAGTTTAATACCAGGTACTATTCTTTATCCTAAGTCTTTAACTGTACCAATCACATAGGGATCACATGAGGATCTTGTAAAAATGTAGATTCAGATTCAGTAGGTCTGGAGAAGGTAATAAGTATCTGCATTTCTAATAAGGTCATTGCTAGATGTGCCAATCTTGCTGGTTGGCCCTCCAACCACACTTAAATAGTGAGAGTAGATAATTGATTCTCAACCTGGGCTGCACATTAAAATTACTAGAGAGCTTTCAAAAATATTGAGACCAGGGTCCTTCCTCAGAGATTCCGACTTAATTTGACCAGGATGTGGCCTGGGCATTTGGATACTTACAGACTCCTCAGGTAATTATAATATGCAGTCAAAGTTGAGAATCACCAGTTTAAGATGACATAAGCCCTGCTTCTGGTATTTCATTCAGGCTAAAAATAACAATTGATTTCATGGAGCTCACTTAAAATACCCTTCTCACCCTCCCAGCCCTCACTCATTTTGATTCACTCTTAACTTTACTCTTGTTTTTATGACCTTTATCTCAATTTTTCTTCATGGTCTCCCATTTGACTTCTCTGATAGTCAAGCCTTGGCTTGTCTCAGAATATTTTTATATTAAATTATAATATTTAAAAAATTTTTTATTGACATGTTGATTTTCAATTGCATTAGTTTCAGGTGTACAGCAAAGTGAATCAGGTATACGTATATATATATATCCGCTCTTTTTTTTAGATTCTTTTCCCATATAGGCCATTACAGCATATTAAGTAGAGTTCCTTGTGCTATACATTAGGTTCTTATTAGTTATCTATTTTATATATAGTAGTATGTATATGTCAATCCCAGTCTCCCAATTTATCCCTCCCCCCCATTATCCTCTGGTAACCATAAGTTTGTTTTCTACATCTGTGACTCTACTTCTGTTTTGTAAATAAGTTCATTTGTACCCTTTTTTAGATTCCACATGTAAGTGATATCATATGATATTTGTCTTTCTGTGTCTGACTTACTTCACTCAGTATGACAATCTCTAAGTCCATCCATGTTGCTGCAAATTGCATTATTTTGTTCTTTTTTATGGCTGAGTAATATTCCATTGTATATGTTTACCACATCTTCTTTACCCATTCGTCTGTTGATGGACATTTAGGCTGCTTCCATGTTCTGGCTATTGTAACTAGTGCTGCAGTGAACATTGGGGTGCACGTATCTTTTCAAATTATTGTTTTCTCTGGGTATATGCCTAGGAGTGGGATTGCTGGATCATATGGTAGTTCTATTTTTAGTTTTTTAAGGAACCTCCATACTGTTCTCCATAGTGGTTATACCAATTTACACATTCCCACAAACAGTGTAGGAGAGTTCCCTTCTCTTCACACCCTCTCCAGCATTTACTGTTTGTAGATTTTTTGGTGAAGGCCATTCTGACCAATGTGAGGTGATATGTCATTGTGCTTTTGATTTGTATTTCTCTAATAATTAGTGATGTTGAGCATCTTTTCATGTGCCTCTTGGCCATCTGTATGTCTTCTTTGGAGAAATGTCTATTTATAATATATCTTCTGTCCATTTTTTGATTTGGCTTGTTCTTTTTCTCTTACAGCCCCTGGCTCTTTCTAATAGGAATCTCTTGCTTACATTTTGGTCCCATGAAAAATGGTACATACTGTGGCTCATTAGTTCTAGAACTGTAAGGAGGTCAGAGATTTTTCTAAACCTTAAGAGTTCAGAGCCTATAACTTACAAAATAAGAACCAGACAATTCTTAGTATTCCCTCAATAATCAGAGCTGGGAGAAAATCTAAAGATTATCTGGTTCAGTATCCTTGTGTCAGATGCATTGTCAGGTGACTCCTAATGAGTAATACCCTTGTGTGGTCCCCTCTCCTTGAATGAAGTGTAATCTGTGACTTGCCTGTAAGCAATAGAGAATGAGAATGGTGATGGGATGTCCCTCCCATGATTACATTTACATTTAGTTATATGACTCCATCTTAGCAGACCAGAGAGAGTGAAAAATCAACTTTCCAGGAAGAAACCAATAACCACGTTGTGAACTGCCTGTAGAATAGGTCACATGGTCAAGGAACTGTGGGCAGTTTCTGAACAGCCTCCAGTCAACAGCCAATACAAAGATGGGTCCCTCAGTCACACAGCCATAAGATAATAAATTCTATTAACCATCCCAATGACCTTGTAAGCAGATTCTTCCCTGGTTAAGCCTACAGAAGAGAATGCAGCCCACCCAGCACCATCATTGCAGGCTATTGAGATCCTGAGCAGAGGAACTAGCTAAGCTGTGATGAGATACTGGACCTATGGAAATTAGAAGATAACAGTGTGTGTGTGTGTCCATGTAATAAATTGTTACACAGCACTAGAAAACTAATACAAGAGTCATTTTACAGATTAGGAAACAGAGGTCTGGAGCTTATATGACTTGTAAACAATACCCTGTAAATTACCAGCAGAGCTGAGCATAGAACTCGGGACTTATACAACTCCTACTCTGGACTGAGCTTTTTAATAAAGACTTTATTTTTTTAGAGCAGTTTGAGTTTCACAGCAAAATTAAGGAGAAGGTACAGAGATTTCCCATATCCTTCCCCACCACATCTATAGCTTCTGCCATATCCAGAAGTAGATACATTCCTATCCAGAGTAGTACATTTGTTACAATAGATGAACCTACCTTGACACATTCTTATCACTTAAAGTCTATAGATTACTTTACAGTTTACTCTTAGTGAGTGTTGTACATTCTGTAAGTTTGGACAAATTTGTAATATTATTTCTCTTCTTTTTAGGGTACTAAATGTGTGACTAAATCTGGAAGAACAGTCAAATAGAGTACAAACAGAACACATAAGATAAACAATGAATTACCATACAGAAAAACACTGTAGATTCTTCCCACCCATTATGTCTTCTTTATGGTGCTTTTTTTTGGATGTTTTATGAAATGTTAAATAAGAATTATGTTTTTGAATTTGATTCTTCTTCAATCAATCATTATTTGATAAGATATTACACTTATGAAAAATCATCAGCGAAATGCAGAGGCAGGGGAAAATATATCATTACTATATAGTTGTCAAGGAAAACAAAAGCATATCTTCCTATAATCAAGAAACATATTTGAACTGAAAATTAATTTTGTTTCAAAACCAAAAGAAAACAGACAAAACACTTGGAATATATGAATTTAGCCTCTTATAAAATAGATATTTAATGAATAGAATGAGATCCACTGATGATTCAGCAAACTTAAAATTAAGAACATTGTTTGTTTTTTAAATGTAATACATTTTTGCATAGTTGTCAGAAAAAATACCTATTAAAGGTTATTTTCACATTAATTTGAATAAGCAACTACATTCTTTCCCTGTTGTCTTAAACTCTGATGTCCAGTTCAGTTCATGGAACAAATATTGCATCCTTACTAAGAGCCAGGTGTGTCAATCATTGGAATTGCAAAGATAAATTAGGTACAAATTCCCGCAAAGAGCTCACAGTGAAGTTCATATCCTCCTGCATGCTGGCATCATTAACAGTGAGAAAAATGACAGTCATCATAGGTATTTGGTTCATATGATTGTAAAGAGTGTATGTTGATTACCTGATTGGTGTTTAATATAATGCTAGGTTCTCTGGAGTGCAAAAGAAGCTGAAATACATTGTTCCTGCATCTTAAGCACATTATTAAGGGCTTTAAAATAGTACGAAAAATAGAGGAATTGTGTTTTTTACCTTACTGGTAAAAGAATCACATTTCTTCTACTCTCCTTTTAATACTTAAATATTACAATACTCTAGAAATGGGTCTTGCACAATGGAACTTACCAAGCAGATTATCATCTCTACATTTATTTGAGGGACAGGGTATCATGCTGGGAAGATCACAGATTTTATTTAGATTTAGATAGAGTATCATCTGATCCCTGGTCATATAACTTCTATGTAAACTTGGGAAAGTCATTTAACTCCTTTGAGTATCAGATACCTTATCTATTAAATGTGTGCTTTGCAGAGTCGTGAAAATCAAGTGAGATCTTGGCATACTGGCACCTGTTAGATACTAAAGATAATATTTTTGGATGTGAAAAGAGTCTGCACAATATTTCTTCACACTTTCCTCTTCAATAATTGATGCTTTAGCTGGTTACATGGCTAACCAGCTAAAGACTATATTTACAAGACTCTTGCAATTAGCTGTAGTCCTATGACAGATTCTGTACAATGAAATTTAAGCAGAAGTTATTGATGCAACTTCCAGATTATCTCTTGAAAGGGGCTTTGTCTCCCTCCACTTCTCATTCTCTCCCTCTCACAGGCAGAAATGTAGATTAGATAAGAAGCCATGTTCAATTTGGAGCAAGCCACTAGGGGTTGCGGAGAAACAGAAATGGAAGGGAGTCTGGATCTCCGATGCCATCAATCTGTCATACCAGCAATGAACTACCTTCTCAGGTTATTTTGGGGAGAAATAAATAAATTACTCTTGGTGAGGAAAAAGAAAATCAACTATATTGTTGAGTGTCTAAATACAGAAGTCTAACCTTGACTGGGTGGAAAGTGAGCATAGATTTGTATGTTTTCGAAAAAGCACAATTTAGTTCCAGCCAACTAGTATCCCACCTTCTATAATGTAGAATACCTTATAGAATAAATATGCAGATCTCAATGGTAACATTATTTTTAATCCTATGTTTCAGACCTTTTAGATGATGTTTTAAAAGAAGAGAAATATATCCCATTTTACTAATACAGAATTCTATACCTCAAAACAAAGCATGAAGTTTTAAGAAATTCTGAAGGAAACAAACAAACCTGGAATGACTACCAATTATATCTTCAGTAATAATACAAATCTTTGAGTTCCTAAATGAGGATTGGTTCAAATATATATTAATATAAAATGGGAAAATTTTAATGCAGAATTATTTTTGTTACTGAAGAGTGAGACGAAAGAGAGAGGAGAGGTGTGCATATAATTTAAAATAGAATTTGTTTTATTAAGATTTTTCTGGAAAGGTTTTGCTAAACTTTAGTTCATTTTCTTGTTTCTCAGTATACAGGAAGGCAGCTAATTAAAAGAGAACAACTTAGAACCATTTTCTAATATGAAGGGAATAGATAAATGAAAAAAATTTTTTTAAATAAAAAAATGAAAGTTCAAGGCTGAGTAGCTTTAGTCCTACTGGCAGTAGCCTCATTTTTCAAGGCAACAGCAGCTGGTTGTATTATTGCTATCATAGAATCTATATACTTTAACCATTTTCATGTCGAAAGAGGGCACACAATATTAGGAATCCTAGCAATGGTCTAATATATTTTAGTAAGATTTTTCTGTCATGAGAATTTGGAAATGTATTTTGGAAATATATTTGGGTTTGGCCAAGAACCATCTATCTAATGGCTGTTCTACTCTAGAAAAAAGGAATAGTCATGAGCCTCGACCTGCAAATTTGGATCCTACTTACTGAAGTGCAACTGGAGTCATTCAGGTAGTAAATGTTTTGACACAGTAAGCCAAAACTAAAAACTCTCCTGTGAATTTCAGAGCTTATACATAACACTGTTAAATGAAAAAGTAGCTTTCCTGTTGCCTCCAGCCACAAAGCACATATTCATGACCAAACATTTAACAGCAATACTAACAATGCCAAAATTAAAGGAGGAGAGAGCAGGGAGAGGAAGGAAATGATCATTTATATGAAATGGAAATACAAAATGTTCCAAACAAAAATGAATTACATTATGAAGGTATTTTTTTCAAAGTCAAAATGTTTTCTAATGGGCCAAAAAAAGATGGAAAATACTTTTTACTTACAAACATAATTAAACTTGCAAATATTCTACCCATTAGCATTGTCTTTCCCCACAATGCTCTCTCTGTTTATTGGTAATTATTCTCTACTGCTCATTGTGTCCAGATGACTACATGTATAGTAATGTAAGCATAAGCATGTAACAAATACAGTCATTGGTTTTCCCCTAGTAGATTTTTATAGAAAACAAATTAAAAGCTCCTCAGAAGCTAGGTTTTAATGATTTCATGAAATGCTGATTTACTCACCATCCTAACCACAGGCTAGATCAGTCCTTTTGCTTCTTTGATACAGGCATACCAACATGCATAAGATGATAGTATATGAAAGTATTATCCAGCATTATCACAAAGATCAGAATGTGGCCAATCTATTAAGTGTATTTTATTTAATAAAAAATTGTTGAAAAATTGATAGTACATGTGTCAGCTACATAGAATTATTCACATTTTCCTGAGTAAGCCATGTTCTCTCATGCATTCATACACCCATTGAATGGGATCTTTCCTTTACCATAAATGACCTCTTTTATTTGCCTGAGGAACTCTTAACAATTTTTGTGTTAAATATTTCATTTATGCAAGAAACCATGCTCTCATGGTAATTTTGCCAGTATAGTAATGATTAAAATGTTAAACCAGTCTTGAATATGATAAGAATAATTTACACAATGCTTAGAATTTCAGAAAGTGCTTTCTCATGTATTATCTCATTTAATCTTTTAGCAGCCCAGTGAGATAGCTCTCTGTTAACCAGCTATGTAATTAACTGGAACAATGTAGTACTTAATCAATTTGGATAGCATAATAGTAATTTCCAAACCTGGCAACAAACCAAACTCATCAGGAGAGATTTCTTTCAAATTAAAAACTAAACTAAAATAAATATCTCCATGGTATAAAATACAATGGGTACAGAGGGGCCTATGGGATATACATCACCACAAATAAGATCATCCTATACATTGTATTTTGTACTTTCCTTTTTTCCACCCACCAGTAGTTCGGAGGTGGCTTTCAGTATTATCACATATAGATCCACTTCAGTCTTTTCAGTGGTTCCGGCGTACGCCAATATTGAATGCACAGTTCATTTAACCAGGTCTCTATGTGGCTTTCTTGTTTCTCTGGGGATGGGTATTGTGGTGTTTGTTTTGCTCTTATATAGAAAGCTCAATGGTCATGCTGATATATATCTTTATCTTTACATATATATTTTACATACTACTCTCAATATATTTAGAGATTATACAAGCATATGTGGATTATTGCTTCCAAATATATATGCATTTAAAATTTTGATAGATGTTGCAGTTGGTTTCCAGATTTTTTGTATTGATTCGAATTCCCACCAAGGAGAATTGAGAGCTACTGATGCACTGCATGTATGCTTACAGAGGTAATACCCAACTTTAATCTTGGCCCATCTTGATTGTGAAAATTAGCATCTTGTTTCTTATACTTAAGTTTCTTTCATTATGAGTAAGGTTGAGCATCTCTTCATATATTTATTGGCCATTTGTGTATGTGCACATGTGTGTGCCATCTGTTCATATTCTTGATTCATTTTCTTTCATATTGTTTGTTTTCTCTATATTTTTTGTAACAGCTCTGGTATGATAAGGAAATTAGTCCTTTTATGTGACTTGCAAATACTGTCACCAGTTATCATGTTGGGAGAGTAGCTTAAACACATAAAGCATAGGCACTTTCCCTCTTCCCTGCAACCTTGATCTGTTGAATTTTTGGAAGTGAGAACTAGGAATCTAAAATATTGGAAAACTTCACCCAGGGGATTCTACTATAGCTGAGCCAAGGACAGTGTTTGAGAACTACTGGATTATGTACCAGGCATGGCATAGTTAAGTTCAAAAACTTGTGTTGTTAGAGAAGCTATTTTTTGATAGTAACATGAAGGAAGAATCATGGAAGCCATGACTCTACCCAACTGGGAATCCTTTCTTCAAGAGTATTGATCTGCATGTCATTTTTCCTGACAAAAACATCATGGCTATAAAAATTCCTCATGGTATCATAGCATGGTAGAAATATAGAAACTTACCAAGAAATAGAGCTATAAATCTATTTCTGGGGAACCAGAAATAGAGAGAGAGAGAGAGAGAGAGAGAGAGAGATTTCTTTCCTCAGATTAGGAATCTCTCTCCAAGGATTTCCTAGGGCCAGCCCTGGCCATAAAAGTGAGAGAGAAATAATGAGCAGACTTTGCTTTAGTATCTAGTCTTCTTGGTTTTCTGTTATTCCTCCTGCATCCTGTTTGTAAGCCAGGGTGAATTTAACTATTTTCCTACGGCAGTTAGAATTTGGAATGACAGAGGAGTAGTAAAGGTTATGCAAGCTTAAGAGAACTAAGTGGTGAAGAAGAGGAAAGTTTTGAGGAGAATACATGTAGCAAAGATCTCAATGGTCTCTGAAGGCATAGGCTTGTTGAGTGCTAACATCAAACTAGGGCCAAAGAAAAGTGTGGGCAGCTATGTAAGAATATCTGTTTAGATAATTACTCCTCGGCGGCCTTATAAGGGAAGCTCTATGGTAATAGCCACTATGTATGGTAAAATACACGTACATTGTCTAAAAATAATTTGTGATCTTAATGAGAATGAAGATAGAAGATACAGCAGCCATAGAATTTAAGGCATTCAGCTTAAACATTTTTTTTTTCTATCATGATCATGGAGTGCCTGCTTCTAATGGAGTTCAAGGTCAATTCAAGTTGTAGGGCTAGAAATACAAAACTTAAAGGTGAGTATTGAAATGATGTTGTTTTGCTGTGTGGGGAGACAGCAAAGCAAGAAAGGAGCCTCAAGTAAGTCATGGAGACTGGGAGCACCACCATTGCAGCTGTCCATATTTTTCAAAGAAGATAGGAGAGGGTTAAATGCTACTGTGTGAAACAGGCTGATGCATAGGTGGCTTTATGGGCTGGATGTGGGACATGCAGTGTCACAAAAATTTTCTCAAATGTGGTTAAATTTCCAGATTGTGGATTACAAACATATGGCTGAAATAAGTTTTTCTCTTTCTTTAATGCTTGCTTGCTTTCTTTCTCTCTATATATTCTGGTTTTTTATATTTGTCTTGCATCAGAAATATGTATATGGACTATATACTGGGTTTTGAAAGCTTGATTTTGCTATGAGCTAGCTCCCATAGACTAGATGACTACTTGTGCATTCTAAATTTTGTGAGGGATGGTGGTACTGTCATGCATCCTCTTACTACTTTGGAGTCTTCAAGAAAACTGGGACATATTAAAGAGCCAGAGTTTTGTTTTGTTAGCTCAACTTGGAAGCTCCAAAGGATCTACTCCCATTCCTGGGGGTGAGGGTGGAGAGACAACCCGAGCGGCAACATGGATTCTATTCCAGTGTCCCAAATTAAAATCTTTGGCTAATAATGTATTTTTATCTTCATTTGGCTCTTTTTGTGTATTTTTTTAAATGGGTGGAGCACAGGACTGAGAGGATTGGTGAGTCATTCTCAATTAATACTTTTACTGTCATTTAAAAGTCACGATCAAAGAACCCATCAAAAGCAAGATACAAAATGTCACATATTATATGATTCCATTTATATGAATTATCCAGAAAGAGAACATCTATAGAGACAGGAGACAGATTAGTGGTTGTCTGAGGCTGAGTGTGAGAATGAGGAGTGACTACAGATGTGCACAAAGTTTATTTCTGGAGTCATGGGAATGTTCTAAAATTAGATGGTGGTGATGATTGCACAGCTCTGTAAATTTACCACAAATCATTGAATGGTACATTTAAAGTGAGTGAATTATATGGTATGTAAATAAAGCTGCTTTAAAAATAGTAAACAAACAAAAACTCAGAACTTCTCAAGGAGTATTATAGATGAATATCTTAACCAGGTACAAATGAAAACTGCTGGTAAAATGCTGGTTTCCAGGATGGCCAGACCAGATAAGTATCATTATTCAAGTCAGGATTTTTCCTGAATGAATGTTATACATATTACTCCAGGATTCATTATAAAAAGAGTCTAAAAGCAGAAGTATAGGCTTTACCTTTCTTTTGTGTCCCATAGCAAAGACAAAACATGGAACATTTAGGACCTTTTTCTTCTTTGTGAATAACTGTGCAAATACCTCTTGGTAAATAGTAAAGGACTTTTTCAGTTGGATTTTATGACTAAGAATTTCGAACATATGTGCTAAGACTTATTTTTATAACTGTAATATATATATATATTATTTGTTTACTCAAAAAATATAACAATTTTTCTAAGGTTTCTTTTTGCCTACATGAGTTATTGTTGCAGGTGCAGTTCCCTAAGCCCTTCAGGAAAAACAATCTGGACAGCACCCTGATCCCTACTTTGCTGTTTCATAGGTGGTATGAAGCCCAATTTTAAACGAAGTCATCTATATGCAAATTGGTCACCATGACCTGCCTAAATGTGTAGGATAATTTGAACTGGAGTTTTAAAGCACAGTTGAATTAAAAGGAAAAAAAAGTATCTGGTGATTTTATGAGTAGATGAAAAATATGAGTTAATGAAGTTTGCTTCTATGCTTTGTAATGATTTTAACTACAATGGATTAGGAGGACGTAGGCTTTTCCCTGCATTCTGCAGATGGAAAAGCAACAATAACATCCATCTATGTAAGTTAAAAACATGAGTCGGATCCTGGTTTATCAAGAAAGAAAGATTTTATTCTTTAGAGTTATCTCCATAAATGGAGACCTGGGGTGCCGATCTTTAAGTTATACTGAAATATTCTCCCGAAATGTGTATGTATTATGTTTATGTGTTGTAAATGGTCTGATTTCTGCATATTGGTTTTTAACACATAGAATAACAAATTCAGTGGTAGGAAAGGACAGTTTTAAGGAGAGAAGTTTCCAAGTTATCATTTCTTTATCACTAGCATTTGAATAACTTGAAACCTCACTTAAAAATATGAGTACTATTTATTGTTTTTCTCATAACGTGTAAAACATTTAGAAATTATCTGTGAAAAGGTGCTGCTCCAATCATTGTGTGTAATACAGCTATATCTGGTGAGAAGTATTGTATGAAGAATCTTGGCTAGAGCTTCTCTAGCACCAAAAATTTATCTTTGGGTGGTCTTAACTATATAGGTACCCAGTCAATCATATTTTCTCAAACTTACTTGATGCCTTTCACAGCGCCTTTTCAAATCATAGATGAGAACTCAGACCTATTTTTCTGGATTCAGAAAAATTGTGAGGTTCAGCCCTCCAAACCTACTTTCTAAACCTGGTTGCTCACTTGAAATTTTCATCTCTTCCCAGTTACTACATTGAATAGTTGGTGGAATTATACACTTGCCTTACATTTTCAGTTTCATCTGTAGGCAGTGTATTTTGTATTTTCCTTGTTTTTATCCTGTGTGGTTGGAGAATTCTAAATCAGTCTGATTGCCCAGTCCAGCTCCCAGAGCCTCATCCAGATCCAGAGCTTTGAGCTTTAGCTCCTTTATGAGGGAGATGTTTAAAGAGACTACCCAGCTACAGGTCAGAAATCAGGGGAAATAAGTAACCTAGGAGTTTATCTACCCACTGAGGCAGAGGACTAACCAGGAGACCTGATCTTGCCACAAACCTTGGAATAATATGGTTGACAAGGCAGCATTCCTGTGAATGCCACTTTAGTTGGACATATTTCAGGCAGTCATTAACGTTTCATGTTGTATCAGGTAAGTGCTGCAAAGTGAGAGCAAATACAGCTTTGGCCGTACTTGGATATTTTAAAAATATATAAGCATCAGAGATCTTCGTCTTGATAATGAACATACCAGGTGATTATATATGGGCAAGCTGCTGGACCCATTCTAGAAGGACACCAGACAATGGAGAGATTACCAGAATTAAATCTCAGGATCAAAAAACAGTATGCAAATATGGTCACTTTAGGGGACGAAGAAGGAAAGCAGCTAGATCTTTTGTTTTTTTTTTTTTACTTTAACAATAACAAGGTTATTTAGCATGTTCTTTATGGGGGATGGAAAATTGACAGAAAAATAGACATCGATATTATTCCATGTATTTAGCAACTGTGGAAGCAGATTAGATTTCTGGTAATACCTGACAAGGTACCCATGAGAACTTGGGTTCAAATCATACTTATATGTCAGTTCAAACTGGAACTGTCACCAGAAAATGGTGTTTCTTTTACCTATTTGACAAGAGATGAGATTTGTTTTACTTTATCGAAGTTCTAAATTGCCAAATTAAACAATGTAATTTTGTTCTCCTAATGCAATTATGCTTTCCCCTCACCCTACCCATGCAGCTACGTTTTTTGAATGAGATGGATCACAGTTACTAAATATTTATCAGTTTAGCAAACATAGACTTCATGTTTACTCTAGAATATGAGACTGAATTTGAAAGTATTAACTGTTGACTATTACCCATTTCTATCTTTACCATGCAGAACGCCCTACCTGCAGTTGTAGAGACTTAGTATAAGCTAGAAACAATGAGTCACTTGTTTCCTGAATTAATCCTTATTCTCTCATCTCTCTTTCCTTCAGTGATGACAACCTTGCTTGCTTTGTGTCCATTTTCTCATCTGGACTTGGCTTTGCTTTCAGTTAAAATTCTTCCAGTCCACAACCTTGGCTTCTAGACTTGGTTCTTGGACATGTTGTTTGCTTCATTCTGACATTATTTTTGTCTTTGGAGTTTGGTCAGAAATGATTCACTGCTCTCCTCAGTCCACCCTGAGTTATAGCTAGGTTAGGCAATTTCTCCCTTTGTTGTCCTTCATATTAGGACGTGAAATCAGTCATGTGTCTAAGTCTAGAGGTGAGCCGACAGAGAGATCTAATAACCATTTCTCTTACCCCCTGGCCCTGCCCCCACGTTCTCCGTGCATGAAGGAAAGTAGACCGAACGTCAGGAGTGGTAATAATAACTAACATTTATTGAGTGTTCACTTCATGCCAGATATCATCTTATTTAATCTTCAAAATTGTGGGGTCCATTGTTCCACATTTTTGAAATTTTGGTTCTGCCAGATCTTTGGAGATGTATCCTCTGGATTTAAGGAGTTTATAGAGTATGAAATGGAGAAAAAAGAAAGTTGCCTGGGAGATGAGATAGTTTAGTCTTAGCATATATAGATACCCAAAATATGCTGGAAATTTTATACAAAGCAAGTCCTTTTTTCCCGATACATTTGCATTTTAGTTCCTACTCAGCAATCTGCCTCTCATAGGATTATTCATCCTTCTTATGTATTTGATATATAGATAAAATAATTTTAAAATGTATAATCATTCATGTCAACCTTAGGAAGTTTTGAGAATAGTAATAAGTGGATCATTTTTGTTTGCTTAGAGCAAACAGAATCTTTATATTTATTATGATCAATAACAATTTTTCCACTATGTATACCATAGTGGATTCAGGGTATCTAAATTTGGAATCAGAAGCTGAAAAGACCTAAATTATTTTGAAAAGGAAAGAGAAAGACTTGGAGAGTTTGGGCATGCACTACATATAAAGGAGGTCTAGTAGGTGACTGTGCAGGGAATTTTTTCTGAGTAAAATGTGCATTGTATATACTCCTCCTCTCCTCTTTAAAACCTTGAGTAAATGACACTTTGTTCACAGTTGCTTTAGGATGAGTGGATTCTCCACAATAAATAAAATACCTTTTAGCTCCACATATACCAAATTGATTTACATAATAAAATTTATTGCCCACTGTGATAATTGCATTATAGTAAGAAATATATGCTTGGTCTTTGTCCCTGGATCCTGGCACAGAACTTTTAAGACCCTTGGAATCTTTGGATTGATAAGAGTGTCTTTTTGAATGCTAATGAGATGACTAGTACCTGGGGTCCCTAGACAGGTTCAGAATTGGGGCTTATCACCAGAAAGACAAAGGCATGGTTAAAGGGTTGGAACCTTCAACCCCACCCTCCAACCTCTGGAGAGGGAAAAGGGGCTGGAGACTGGCTATCAACTAATTACCAATGATTTAATAATATATATGTAATAAAGCCTCCATAGAAACCCTAAACAATGGAGTTTTGAGAGCTTTCATGTTGGTGAACGCATTCATCTGCTGGGAAGGTGGTGCATCCCAACTTTGCGGAGACAGAAGCTCCTGCATTCAGGACCCTTCCAGACCTTGCCCAGTGTACCTCTTCATCACACACAGTGTGATGAAGTGTCCTTTGTAATATCCTTTATAATAAACTGATAAATGTCAGTAAATGTTTCCCTGAGCCCTGTGATCCATTATAGCAAATTATCAAACCCAATAGGCATTCAGTGATTTCAAGCAGGTGTGCAAAATTCTTTCTGCTTTAAATTCTCTAATATTCTTTTTAGTATGCTGTGGAATTCCCCGAAGGAATAGATATCTACCTTCTCGGTGTTTGGCCAAGCAAGAGGAACAATTTAAAGTAGCAATAAGGAGAGTATTAAATATTCTGCCGTTTACTTTGAAAGCCCTTAAATAAGGCACAGCACAAGGGGCATGTGTGTGTGTTTGTGTGAATGTGTGTGTGTTTGTGTGAATGTGTGTGTGTATATATAAAAGAGAGAGAATATGTGTGGATGAGTGTGTAGGTGAATGTGTGTTTGGAATTAAACCTCTTAATAATGTATGAAATGCATGTAATACATGTGGAATATATTACACATATAATAATGTATATAACAATATAATGTAATATACTATATGCCAAGCTATTGCTAAATTCATAGAGTAATACACTATGAGGATGTGTCAGACAACACAGTGTAGTTTAAAATGGAGCTATGCTTAGATTGGAAGAATTAATACTGTTAAAATGGCCATACTACCCAAAGCAATCTACAGATTTAATGTGATCCCTATCAAATTACCCATGACATTTTTCACAGAACTAGAACAAATAGTCCTAAAACTTATATGGAACCATAAAAGACCCAGAATCGCCAAAGCAATCCTGAAGAAAAAGAACAAAGTAGGAGGCATAACCCTCCCAGACTTCAGACAATACTACAAAGCTACAGTAATCAAAACAGCATGATATTGGCACAAAAACAAACATACGGATCAATGAAACAGAATAGAGAGCCCAGAAATAAACCCGCACGCCTACAGTCAATTAATCTTTGACAAAGGAGGCAAGAACATACAATGGGAAAAAGACAGTCTCTTCAGCAAGTGGTATTGGGAGAGCTAATATTTAAAACTTCTAAAATTTCAGTTTGTTCCATCTGGATTTTAGATGCTGATTTGCCCATTCTTTCAGGTCAAAATTTGGAAATCCTAATCATGAGTAATCTTTAAATATTAGAGTAGAGTTATGTGCATGGTGGGGGCAGGCTCTGGAGTAAGTCAAGAGAGGAACCAGGTTGTGATATTTTGCATTGCCCAGCTATTGTGCCCTCTATTGAGGAATACTGGGGACACTGTCAAAGAAGCCAGCAGCTGCAATCCAAGAAAACACTGAGATTCAGAATGGCTCTGTAGGGTCTAGTCCCATAGACCATAGTTGGAAAAACTTGGCTATAATGAACAGGAAGCATGGTGAAAGGACCATTCCAAACTACAGTTATTTTCAAGCTTCATTGTTATTACCACTGGTAGATCCCAAATCAGGAATTTAGCTTTGTAAACTCCTTTGTAAATCCTGAATCTTCACCTGTGACTTGTTGGAAAACTCAACTATTATACATTCTCTCACTTTCTTCATGATATGAACTGAGTGAAGTATATAAGGATGTGAAACTTTGCCTTTTGTGAATATCAGTCTCAATTTGGTTAATTCTATTTTTCCAGCTTTGCTTTCCTCCTAGGTCCTGCAAATTGTTCCATCCACCCTGACCAGCCACTTGCGATAGTGAATACCAATTTTGGCCATTTGCATCAACTGGAATTCATTATTAAATTTTTGAAGTCTCAGGAGAAGTCATAGGGAAAATCAGAACAAGTCAGAAGTATCAGGGCAGGTCTTCAGAGATAAAGCAGAAATGCCAAAGCCAAGTGAAAATATGGGAACAACTTGTTAAACTATGATAAAAACACAAAGGAAGTGCTCTTAAGTGACCTCAAGGCAAGAGGCTTAGAGGGTTTGTCAACCAGTGGAATAGAGGGCAGGACACTGGAGAGGTGGCAAAAACGAGCTGGATTCCTGGAACAGGGCTCAGTGATTTCCTCCATACCTCAAGTTGAGTCTGGTGATATAAAAATAGAGATAGTGTGGGGAAAACAAATTGCCTCTGCAGATATCTGCAAAGGACTTGAAGAGTATCCAGCACAATTCAAAATTACAAAGTGGAGTGGAAAGAGAATGAGATTTAGAGCCAGAGCACTCAGATTAAAATATCAGACCTGCCCCTTACTAGCTGTATTTCTAAAAGCCAGATTACAGCTCCGAGGTACAGTTCTGTCATTTTGATAAAATGGAGACTTTCTACCAAGTAGTTTATATAATGAGCTCATATGCTATTTTAAGAATAAAAGAATAAATGAGACAATTTAAACAAAAGTAATTTGTAAAGTGCCATGCACATTTAGTTTTTATTATTAATCATAATAATTTAAATATATGACATTAAAGTACTTGGCAATGTATCTTTTTAGGCGCTGAATAAATTTAAGTTTGTTATTAATGGCAGTAATAAAATCATTAGTAAAACTATTCCCCTTCTCCATTCTTATTCCAAATGTAAAACACAGAAACAGAACATTAAAACTAGAATGGTGTGTCCTGATCCACTGAATTTTGATTATTTTAGAATTTACGTTTGTCAATATCACACTTCCAAAAACTGTGTCAGTGATCTTGAGATCAAACTTAAATAACTGGCAGAAATGCATAATAACAAACAAAAATAGGCAAAGAATGTAAGAGAAGATGATACAATATAGATGACTATATTATTGAATCAATCAACAATTTGTTATTGAATCACATATTGTTGAAGGAAAATGTTGTGTCTGCCCAATGCATGATTTCTGAAAGTTAAAGGAAAATTTGTATGTCCTCCAAAAAATAAACAATTAAAAGAGTGACTTCTCTCAGGCATGTTAGTTTAAGAGAATATTGGACTGAGAGAATGATTTTCATGGTGGTAATGGTGAGACAATAGACTCGTGGAGGGGCATTATTCCATATCAGAATATTCTAAGGAGACATTTTCAATATAGATACCTTTTATTTCATACTCCTTCATCTCCCTCATCTTTATCTTCTGCCCCTCACACTTTAGAGACTATGCTAGAAACAGCTACAAGTTCACTGCTGTAGTACTCACTATGCCCAAGCACTGAGTCAGGCTCTTTTCATATTATACAAATCAATGCCTATGCAGCTAACCCCTGCCCTAGGCAAAGACATTCCTATTATGTATAACACAGATTACCTCTTAGAAGCCATGGTCAAAGGCCAATCCTCAAATTATTACAAACTGATCATCCTGATCAACATTCTTTTTTTTTTTTGGCGGTATGCGGGCCTCTCACTGTTGTGGCCTCTCCCGTTGCGAAGCACAGGCTCTGGACGCACAGGCTCAGCGGCCATGGCTCACGGGCCCAGCCGCTCTGCGGCATGTGGGATACTCCCGGACCAGGGCATGAACCCATGTCCCCTGCATCGGTAGGCGGACTCTCAACCACTGCGCCACCAGGGAAGCCCAACATTCATGTTTAATATTCTGATTGCTGGTCTCTGTGTATCGAAAGCTCTTCCCCTAGCTCTTCACATTGCTGTCTTATTCTTACCCATCAGGTTTTGGCTCAAGTCTCATGTCTGAGGAAGGCATTCTTTGACTACCATCATATAAAGAAGATCCTCCCACTCTACTTCATATTAGTTGCTTGCTATTGCATCATCAGTTTATTTCCTTCATACCAATTATCTATTGTCAGATTGTGACTTAAATTATCTATTGTCAGATTGTGACTTAAATTGTGACTACAACAAGAGCAGGAATTTGTCTTTTGTTTTCTGTTAGACTCTTTTAATTAAAACAGTATTAGGGACCTATTAGCACTCAATACATTGTTAAAATGTATCTACATTTTATAATACAGTAGTAATAAGAAGAGGCTGAGTTTCTTGAGTTTGAATCTTAGCTTCAATGCTTTCTAGCTATACGGCCTGCTTGAATTCTCTGTGCCTCAGCTTCTTCATCCATAGAATGGGACTAACAATGGTAACAATCTAACAGAGTAGTTGTAAGATTTAAGTGAATTAATTCATATACAGTATTTTGAAGAGCCCCTGGTACATAATTAGTATTTTAATGTGTGAATAAAAGTAAAAGAAAAAAATGGTATTGGGAAAATTTTATATCCACGTACAGAAGAATAAAGTTAGACCCTTCTCTTATACCATACGTAACAATTAACCCAAGGTTAAATTAAATACATAGATGTAAGATCCAAAACCATAAAACTCCTAGGAAAAAAGTAGGAGAAAATCTTCATTACATTGGACTTGGCAATGATTCCATGAACATGACACCAAAAGTACAGGCAACAAAAGTAAAAATAGACAAATGAGCCTATATCAAACTTAAAAACTTTAGTGCATCAAAGGACATAATCAACAGAGCTAAAAGGCAATTTATGGAGTGGGAGAAAATATTTTCAAATCATTTATCTGATAAGGCATTAATATCCAGAATATATAGATAACTCCTATAATTCAACAACCAAAAATTCAAATAACCTGATTAAAAAATGGACAAAGGACTTGAATAGACATTTCTCCAAAGGTGATATTCAAATGTCCATCAAGCATATGAAAACATTCTCAACATCACTAATCATCAAAGAAGCGCCAGTCCAAACAACAATGAGGTACAACCTCACACTGATTAGGATGACTACTATTAAAAAAAATAATGTGTTTGCAAAAATGTTGAAGAATTGGAAGGCTGTGCGCTGTTTGTGGGATTGTAAAATCATGCAATTGCTATGTGAAACAGGGTGGAGGTTTGAAAGAAATTAAAAATAGAACTACCATATGATCCATCAATCCTCTGAGTATATATCCTTCTGGGTATATATCCAAAAGAACCGAAAGAAGGTTCTTGAAGAGATATTTGTACAAATGTTCATAGCAGCACTATTCACAAGAGCCAAGAAATGGAAGCAACCCAAATGTCCAACAGTGGATGAATGGATAAACAAAATGTGGCATATACATACAATGGAATATTATTCATCTTTAAAAGAGATGGAAATCCTGTCACATGCTACAACGTGGATGAACCTTGAGAACATTTTGTTAAGTGAAATAAGCCAGTCACAAAAAGAAAAATACTGCATGATTTCACTAATATGTGGTATCTAAAGTAATCAAATTCATAGAAACAGAAAGTAGAATGGTGGTTACCAGGGTCTGGAAGGTTGAGGAAAGGGAAGCTATTGTTCAATGGATATAGAGTTTTGGATTTACAAGATAAAAAAATTCTGGAGCTCTGTTTCATAGCACATTAAGTTACGTTAATTTGTTAACATAATAAAACATTAATTAAATATATTTACTACTATTGAACTGTATACTTAAAATGATTAAGATGGTAAATTTTATGTTATATGTTTTTTTATCACAATAAAATAGGCAAAAATGTGCATAAAGAAAATTTTAAAATAATGATGAAAAAGACTAACAAGTCTATAGAAAAATGGGCTAAAGATATGAAAGGGAAGTTCACAAGAAAGAAATACAAATGTCCTTTAATTCTCAATCTTACTAATAAAAGAAAAATATAAAATACAACTCTAATAACTTACCACTTCTTACCAATAAGTTTGTCAAAATCCCCTCCAAATTGACAATATACAATGTGGGCAGGACCATGTAAATACAAAACAGTCATTCTCATTCATTTCTGGTGGGCATGTAAAATGATAAAATCCTTTTTATGGGAATTTGACAATATATAGTAAAATTATATGTTCTTTTGCTCCTTGACCCAACAATCTACTTCTAACAATACATTCTAAAGATTACACTGGAAAAAACATGGAAAGATATTTTCTACACATGATTTATTACAGAACTTTCTCTAATAACAAAAGCTTGGTAAAAATTCAAATGTTTATCAATAGAAGGCTAGTTGAATAAGCTATGATACATACATGCACTATAAATGGGAGTAAGGAATATCTCCGAGATACCACTAAGGATATTATTAAGTGAATTAAACAAGTTGGAGAAGTGTGTATATACTATGCTACTGCTTATCTAAGACACACAAGCAGTATCTACACCTATCTATGTATCATCTATCATCTTACATTATATACTTATAATTTAAAAATGTAATCAACTATAAACTTTTTTAAATGCTTAGTTAATAAGATATTAGTTAGACTTCATTAAATATACCTTGTTTTGTAGATTTGACGTTGGAATCATAAGTATTTTAAGTAAACATAAGGCAAAAGTAAATAACGAAAAGCAATTGCTAAAATCCAAAACCAAAATGAACATATAAACCTAAATGGTTACTGGGTTGGTGGCACAGCCGCACAGAAATGATTATTCCAATTGATTTTAAAACATTGTAATCTTTATATATATCCTTCTGGTCTATATCCAGGAGAAAAAGTAAAAAAAAAAACAAAACACATTTTCAGTAATTACATGTTGCTGGTATTATTATTCTGAAACTTTCTGTGTGTATTAAGTGACTCAACAAATGAGTAAATTATGATGATATTATTAAGAACATGGATTTTCAGCATTGGAGAAAAGATAGAAGATTGAAAAGATTAAATTCTTTGTAGTGCTGAATTTAATTTAAAATATCAGTATAAACTTACGATATTTTATCTCAAAAACAAATGCTAACAACAACAAAACAAATATACAAAAAAACATATTTCCTAGCTATCTCCATTATAAAGACATAGAAGTGAGGTCCAATCCAATAGCTGTGCGATGGTCAATTTTATGTCAACTTGACTGGGCCAGGGGGTGCCTAGATTAAACATTATTTCTGGGTATGTCTGTGAGAATGTTTATGTATGAGATTAGTATTTGAAGCAGTGGATTCAGTAAAGTAGATTTCCCTTTCTAGTGTGAGTGGGCATTATCCAATCTAAAAGGGCCTGAGTAAAACAAAAGACAGGAAGGAGGAATTTGCCCCTTTTTTTCTGTCTCACTTCTTGAACTGAGATATTTCATCTCATCACATCTTTTGCCCTCACACCTGGATTTATACCATCAGTGCCCCTGGTTCTCAGGCCTGTGGACTTGGACTGTATTACACCATGAGCTTTCCTGTACCTCCAACTTACAGACAGCAGATCATAGGACTTTTCAGGCTCCATAATTGTGTGAGCCAGTTCCTCATCATAAGTCTCTCTCTAGGTCGATCGATAGATGCTGTAGATAAAGATATAGACATTCCTATTGGACTAATACAAGCAGTGAACAGCTATAGTGCCCATTTGGGTTACCTTTAGCATCAGCAGTAAGGATAATAACTGCAATTAATTAAGGCACCTAAATAAAATTTAAATCCTTTCCTATAAAAAAAAAGAAAAAGCGAGAAAATATCTCTTTATTCATCTTTGGAAGATTCAAAGGAATCAACTTATTATTTTGAAAATTAGTAAACAAAGGAAAAGTGTTTCTAAAATTTCTCTAATAAGATTTACATATAAAATTATAGAATTAAAAGGGAAATGATGAGTCACTTGATCAATTTTAAATGTGCTTTCTAAATGTGTATCTCATAGGGATGTGATTAAACAATTTTTTTAAAGGGAGATACACCTGTAATCAGCATGGAATAGTGCCTACTGCAACAAATAATAGCCTATCATTTTCTCCTTTTTTCTCAAATTATTGTTTTGCTATAAAATGCAATTTAGAAATTAAGGTTAAATGTTATATAAGGGAAATATTCCTGAAGCAGTAGCCAAAGGCTATGTGTTCTGATTTTATTTTCATTCACTTGTGGGTTATATGACTTTGGACAAGTCAAGTCACCACTTTTCTGAGCTTAGATGATCCAGTGATAACAAAGATAATGATCTTTTCATTTGCCTCATAGTTTAGTTGTGAGAAATAATATGTTTGTGAAAGCTCATTGTGAACTGTATAGATGGCTTTCAAATGGCAGTCACTTTTTGCTTTTTAGCATTTATTAACGTATTTATTTAGGCTGGTCATAATTCTTACTATACCTTGTCTTTGCAAGAGAATAACACCACAGAATGAGGCATTGAAAGCCCACCATAGGACACTAATCTGTACCTTTCAAGGAATAACTCATTAAAAAGTTATTATTGATCAATTAGGGTTGTGGAGTTCACGAAAAGAGGGAGAATTGTGATGAAACAATATGAACCACGCATTTTAATTGACTTTATCTTCATGGGATACTAAAATTTAAGTAGAATAGATCAGGGCTAATCTCCACTTATCTGTCCACTTGAGTAGAAAACAATATTTTACAGATTATTTTCTACCATTTATTTTCAATTGATTGTCTCCTCCCAATGTATCATTTGCAGGAGGTAAACAACTTATAAAATCAGATAAAAAGGGAAAGCTTATTAAATGCTATAAATGAGAACATTCATATGGAAATGTAAAAATTAATTGAATCCTGCTTGGCAATTGCAGTGCTAAAATGAGCAAAAGCATTATGACCCATCTGTCATCACCCAAAATGACTAATACCGTATTTCAGGTACTGTATATAAAGCAATTATCATGCAATTAGCTGTGTTCTCTCATTTAGTACATACCCTCCTGTGTTAAAGCAACTTTATTCCTAACATTATTGTCAAAGATCCGTTAGAGTTTCTGATTAAAATGTACCTCCAGGTTGAAACATAGTAGTTAAGCTTTCAGCTCAAGATAATTTTCTTTCTTTGATTCTTTTAAACCTCAGCAATACAAATTATATGACTTTAAAACCATGTATACAAGTTCAAAAACCTTTCAGAAGTCATTAATAAGTTCCAAAATGAAAATAACTTGTTTCTTAGGATAAAATTGGCAAACATACTGGACAGTTTTGTACAGAGTCTTAACTCTTAGCACAGCAAGAGCAGGTTTTATTCTAACACAAGGAGGGCACATCTTTAAAATCTTGAGTTTAAAGATAAATAAAAGTGTTAAGTTTCCTCTTTTCCTCTGAAATACCTTCTCTTTGCCTTTCTACCCAACAACACTGGCAAGCTTATCCCTGGCCTTGGATCAACATACTTGGTATCAGACAGAGGTGGATGATGCCAGAAAGCAAGTTTAAGGATAAAGAGCTTCTCAGCTTGTGCTGGGAGTATTGTGAGTGGGGTTGCATTGTGAGTAGAATCACCCCTTTTCTTTCTCATCTTTTGGATCCTCCCTCTTCTCAGGTCTTCAGGGTTTTGTTTTGTTTTTTTGTTTCTGTTTTTGGTTTTTGTTTTTGATGAAGAGGTTTGTGGTGTGTGTGTGTGTGTGTGTGTTTAACTGCTTCCTCTAGAAGCAGGAAAAATAGCTTGTTATGTAAGACTCTTGTCATACCTGAAATTTTTTTGAAGATATAAAGATAGCCTCACCCAAACCAGTGCCCAACTAGTGGCATCATGCAAAAGGCAATTTGTTATTAAATTTTACCTATTTGAATCATAATATTAAGTAAGATTTAAAAGCATTTTAAATTTTAAGTAGAAAGTTTCTTACATTGTTTTTCCTCCAATGATCCTCTGTTACTTGAATCATAGGTAAACTTATGTTTACAATGGTGATGATACCTTCTTCCAAATGTGTTCACTCAAATTTTTAACATTTTCAAAGTATCTACATTATGAAGAGCTTATAGGATCCCCAAATTTAAAATTTGTAGGCTTTTTGGTTGGGCGATTCAGAGAAAAATATATAAGAAATATAGTCCTAGTCTATATTTTAGGTCTATATTTTATTTCTAGTCTATATTTCAGGTCTATATTTTAAAATATACTTTCTCTAGCTATAAAAGATCTAAAATTTTAATTTGAAGTGAGCCACTACATTAGTAAAAATCATAAAATTATATACATATATTTATATTAAAATGTTATTTTCAGTATGTTTCTAAATCACTCTACATATCTTATAACTTTTATTTAATTTATACTATCATTGCCATCAGTTTATAAGCTCAGTTCTAAATATTTTTTGAGGACTTTGTGTATGTCAGATATTCTTCTGGAGATGTTATGATCAATAAGATAGGAGCTCACAGTCAAGTGGGGATATCAAAGTTTAGTGTTCTTAAACATTTCTTTAAAAAGATAGAAATCAATACATCAAAATGTTAAGTGACCAAGATAACAAAATGAATCATGGTTGAAACTTAAAAATAAATCTTTATTCATTTGAAAATTTTAAAAGAATATTTATGATTAAAAAAAATTACAGGGCTTCCCTGGTGGCACAGTGGTTAAGAATCCGCCAGCTAATGCAGGGGACACGGGTTCAAGCCCTGGTCTGGGAGGATCCCGCATGCCGCGGAGCAACTAAGCCTGCATGCCGCAACTACTGAAGCCTGCATGCCTAGAGCCTGTGCTCCGCAACAAGGGAATCCACCGCAATGAGAAGCCCACGCACCACAACGAAGAGTAGCCCCCGCTCACCTCAACCAGAGAAAAGCCTGCATGCAGCAACAAAGACCAACACAGCCAAAAATAAATTAATTAATTAATTTAAATAAATTTATTAAAAAAATTTTTTTTAATTATAAATAACTCAGGATGGCTCTAACCTCATCACTTGCTTATGGAGTCATATCCAAAAATTCATTGCCATGATCAGTGTCAGGGAGATTTTCCCTGTTTTCTTCTAGGAGTTTTATGGTTTCATGTCTTAACCATTTAAGTCTTTAATCCATTTTGAGTTTGTTTTTGTGAGTGGTGTTAGAGAGGAGGCCAGATTTATTCTTTGGCCTGTGAATATTGAATTTTCTCAATGCCACTTAATGAAGAGACTGTCCTTTCCCCATTGTGTATTCTTGGTGCTTGTGTCAAAGATTAGTAAATCATATATGTCTGGGTTTATTTCTGGGCTCTGTATTCTGTTCTACTGATCTATGTGGTTGTTTCTATGCCAGTACCATACTGTTTATGTTACTATAGCTTTATAATATAGTTTAAAATCTAGACGTGTGATGCCTCCAGCTTTGTTCTTCTTTGTCAAGATTGCTCTGACTATTCAAGATCTTTTGTGGTACCATACAAATTTTAGGATTGTTTTTTCTATTTCTGTGAAAAGTGCCAATGGAATTTTTGATAGGGAATTCTGTGAACCTGTAGATTTACTTGGGTAGTATGGACATTTTAATAATATTAATTTGTAATCCATGAACATGAATATCTTTCCGTTTATTTGTCTTCAGTTTCTTTCATCAATGTCTTATAGTCTAGAGATTTTTTTACCTCCTTGGTTGAATCTATTTCTACGCGTTTTTTTTTTTTATGCTATTGTAAGTGGAATTATTTTCTTAATTTCTTTTTTAGATATTTAACTGTTAGTGTATAGAAATGCAACTGATTTTTGTATGTTGACTTTGTATCCTGCAACTGTACTGAATTTGCTTATTAGTTCTAACTGTATTTTCATGGTACTTTTAGGGTTTTCTGCAAATAAGTTGACATCATCAGCAGAGACAATTTAACATCTTTGTATAACTTTATTTCTTCATCTTCCTAATTGCTTTGGGTAGAATGTCCAGTACTGTGTTGAATCAGAGTAGTGAGAGTGGGCACCCTTGTCTTGTTGCTGATATTAGAGGAAGAGCTTTCAGCTTTTCACCATTGAGTATGATGTTAGCTGTGGGCTTTTCATATGCCCTTTATTACATGGTGGTACATTTCTTCAATACTTAATTTGTTGGGAGTTCTTATCGCAAAAGAATGTTGTATTTTGTCAAATGCTTTTTCTGCATCTACTGAGCTTATCATACGTTTTTTATTCTTTTTTTTTAATATGGTGTACCACTTTTATTGATTTGTGTAAATTGCTAAATCCCATTTGATCATGGTGTATGATACTTTCAATGTGCTGTTGAATTGAATTTGCTGGTATTTTGTTGAAAATTTTTGCATCTATAGTCATCAGAGATATTAGCTTATAATTTTCTTTTCTTGTAGTGTCTTTATCTGGCTTCGTTAGAGGATAATGCTGATCTCATAAAATGAGTTTGGAAGTGTTTCTCTCTTTGATTTTTGGAAGAGTTTGAAAAGGATTGTCATTAATCCTTCTTTAAATGTTTGGTCACATTCACCTAGGAAGCCATCTGGTCCTGGGCTTTTCTTTTTTGAGAGATTTTGACTACTTCTTCAGTCTCCTTGTTATTAGTCTGTTCAGATTGTCTATTTATTCATGATTCGGTTTTGGTGGGTTGTAGGTTTCTAGGAATTTATCCATTTCTCAGTTATCAAGTTTGTTGTTATGTAGTTGTTGATAGTAATCTCATGATTTTTTGTATTTCTGTATATCATTTGTAAGCTTCCTCTTTAATTCTAATTTTATTTATTTGAGTCTCCTCACATTTTGTCTTAGTCTAGCTAAAAGATTGTCTATTTTGTTTATCTTAAAAAAAACCCTTAGCTTTATTGATCTTTTCTAGTGTTTTTCTGGGCTCTATTTCATTTATTTCTGCTCAGTCTTCATTATTATATTTTTTCTGTTAACTTTGGGCTCAGTTTGTTCATTTTTTTCTAGTTCCTTGAGGTGTAAAACTAGGTTGTTTATTTGATATCTTTTATTTTTTCTTAATTTAAGCATTTATCACCATAAACTTCCTCTTAGAACTGCTTTAACTGCATCCTATAAGTTTTGGTACGTTGTGTTTCCATTTATGTTTGTCTTAAGATGCTTCTGAGTTTTCCTTTTGATTTCTTCTTTGACTCATTGGTTGTTCAGGAATGTCTTGTTTATTTTCCAAATATTTGTAAAGTTTCCACATATTCCAATTTTTTAATTTTAGGGTTAGTTAATAGATCTCTGCTGGTGTCCTTTGGTGGTGTCACATTTGCTTGATTCTTCATGATACTTGAAGCCTTGTGTTGATGTGAGCACCTGAAGGAATAAATACCTCTTCCAGTGTTTACAGACTGGTTTTAGCAAGTAGATTTCTTCTGTCAAGTCCCAGGATGATGGTACTGCTTCCAATCATGATAGAGTTGGGTCGTAGCCAGTCATGTAACTGCTACTGGGTCTGTAGTAGGGTCTGCATTTGGCAGGCCTGTTACCAGAGGTTTGGGCTAGCATGGATTTTGTCTGGTCCTTGGGTAAATAGCACTCCCTCTAAAACCTTGGACAGTAGTGCTGGCACTGGGACAATGGTATGCTTTAGGGTTCACAGATGGTGGGCTTATTACCAGGTACATGGATGTGTGCAGCTCTTTCTGGGTCCCTGGGAGCGCTCTTAATAGGTCACTGGGCAGGAGTGGCCCCAGACAGCAGCTGAGAAAGACTAGAATTAAGTCACAAGGCTGCTTCAGCATCCATTGCTGAGACCAAAGTCTGAAAGCCTGTCCCCCAGGACATGGATGGGTGTGCCTCCTGGCAGGTTCCTGGTTGGGCAGGACTGCCCCCAGACCATGGCTGATCAGGATTGCTGTTGGGCCACAGGGCTACTTCAGGATCCACAATCAGACTAATGTCAGTGAAGTTGCCTCTGGAGGCACATTAGGACATGTCTCCCTCTGGGTTCTGGGACATCAGAACCACTCCTGGAGGAGTGTAGCTGAGAGGGGTTGGAGCTGAAGGCTGTCAGGCTTCAAAGTCTGAGTCAGACTGAGATCTATGGATTTGCCTCCAGCAGCATGGTAGGGCTGGTTGGGCGTTTTTCACTTCAAGTCTCAAGGCCTCTGCCCCTTAGTTCTTAAACGTCTTTCCACTCCTGGAGGATTTTGTCTGGATATTATCAGACACCTCTGGATCCTCAATATCCCCGGAAAAAATAATGTTATGATTCATTTTGTAAGCATATGGAGATCAACAGAGAGTACAGACTCCACTTCTGGTTCTATAATGTTATTTTGAAAAACTGGTTGAAGTCATAACATGATGTTCAAAATGTCCAAGAATGTGTACTTTTACAGGAAGAGCCAATGCTAAGATGGAATCTGTTGGATAATATATGACTGCGACTGTGTCTGATACAGATCCTTTCTTTCCAACATCTGAAAATAAAAACAACTTTAAATGTCACATCCTTTTTTTAACCAATCTGAAGAAAATTTCAGAGAAGTATGGCTTATAGTGGTCTATAAAATCTTAGCAAGAACTGACAGCTATTTCAAAGTTTGTCACAAGTTTTTCTTTTTTCAGATTGGAATAGTGAATTCAGGATATTTCTTTGCTGAAAGCTTGCTGACAACAACCTGTGTGAATCTGGTCTAAGAGAAGATGTATACACACACCTTCCCCCAGTGAGGGTAGAGACTGTCTTTTCTGGCCACTGTCAGTAAGAAAACAACTAACAAAAGATACAAAAGGATTTATGACATCAGGAAAGTTTGTGTCTAACCTACATATATATTTTGCTTCTTCCACCTATTTAACCAAAAACGGCACACTTTTAAAAATCAATATGCAATTATTAATATTAAAGGAAAACATATTGAGAATACTTGTTTGCGTTAAGAAAGATTTTCTACTTATTTTTAAAAAACTAAAATAGGTACTCTCCTTAGGGATTTAGGCATTTGTTTAGGACCACTGATTCGGTAACTGCATGTCCCTGTTGCCTGGCATAGTGGTCCTGGCATAAATATTAATAATGCCACAATTTCAACAATAAATTATATGTTACCTTTGTCACTGTTACCCTTGACTCTCCTGATTAAGGAGAGTCACGAGGTAAAATTTTTAAATGCAAATACAGTGGGATACTAACAATAAAAATCCATCCTCAGTGAGAAGAAAGGGATAGAGCATATTTGAAATGACATCATGAATCAACAGAAAAGTTTGATTAAATTGCAGTAAAATTAATTTACAACTTATTTAAAAATAATGCAACTATTACGTTAAAAGCATACATAGAAAATAGAATATAATTTAAAATTATATGCTTCCTTAGAGTTCATTTTTTCATCTTTTTATACTTTGCAATTAAATCAGTGAGATTAGATTCAGTATTTAATATTCAGACCTTGTGGGTATATCATACCAGGCTAATTCTAGGCAGATATTAAAAGTCAACCAACTGCACAAAAGTTTATCAAAATCAAATTCTGTTTTAACATGGAATTTCATTCAGATACCTACCGTCGTATCAGGTACAAGAAAATTTTATGTAGGAACTTCTGTGGGGGGTTCATGGGAAAATGTCATTTAATGAAAATGTACATTCTTTATCATAAGCTAGACCAGTTATCCTCATCCTGGCTACACATCTGAATCATTTCCAGTGTTTTTTTTAAAAACTGAGCTGCTTGAGTCCAATTCTCAGATGACCTAATTCACTAGACCAAACTCAAGATTCTGGGTTTGTAAAAAAGGTGTATAGGCAATTCTGATAAATGGCTTTGTTTTTAGAACATTGCCCTATGGCTTTGGCTTTGACTCCCAAATTTCTGTGTGGTCTCTTGCCTCGGTGAGCCAGGCTGGACTTCTTTTACAGCTGTCACGTAAAGCTGGGGTTAGACTCAGGCTGAGTAGACTGATACTTTCTTGTCTAAATCCATGCTCTAGTCTTCACCTTCAGGACATTATGTAATACAATAACTGTTGGTGAAGGATGATAATCAGTAGTACAAAAAGGAAAGGCCTCTCTTTAATGAGAAAAAACAGTTTCAATAACTTTCCTCTTTAATATGTTTTTTTTTTCTTAAAACACTACTCGGGCCTGCCTTGTCGTCCTAGGATGGAGGCTGTCATCTTCATAACCTTCTAACAGTATATGAGAAAAGAGGAGGCCCAAGGGAACAGCCCTCAAAAAAGAATAGTCCACACAAAGGATACATAGCCTGATACAAGAGAACACCAAGAGAAGATCCTCTTTACTTCAGTATAGTTCTCTTTATAGCATCTGTTAATTTTCTAGCTTCTCATATTTTAGTGTTCTTTTATTGGAAATTACGTAGAAAATATGGTTACTAATAAAATCTTTCTGAATTTAGAGTGACATTGTATTGGTCCCATTTTTTAAGAAGGGTATCAAACTAAATACTCAGCAGGTATTATGATTCAGATGAAGAAAAAAGGTGAAAAAGTATAGATAATCTGCTACAGCTACAAAATAGTTCACCCAGATTTTAGTGAAACTTTATAGTCCATGACTTTAAAAATTTATTTTCTGTCCTCCCAGAGCAGTTAGTCTAGTGGCTCTTTTTTTTTTTTTTTTTTAAACAGTTAGACTTATTCTGTTGCTTTACATTATGATCAATCTAAGTAGAAAATTTTCAAAGTAGATGACCATTTAAGCAGAAATACAATGTAAAAACCTTTGTTTACTCTGTGATACTTTTGAATCAAAGAGTAATTCTGACACCTGGGTTTAAAGAACATTGTAAAGTTCAGAAATAGTTTTCTATTCATAAATGTACAGGCAAATTTAATTCTACGAAACAGTAGGTGTATTGAATTCTGCCAGATAGTGGAAGCGTTTGTAATAGATAAGTAAGTCTATTGTTGGCGCACTGTCAATATAAATTGACTGGGCAAAAGCAAAAAATATTCAATGATATGAAAAATCCAGGAAACTGGCAAAGAACCTTCAAGAACAGAGAGTAAGGAATGTTTGTTTTGTATTCTATTGAAAAGGAAATCGATAGTATTTTTGACACTATTCAGAAATGTGTGTTTTCACCAAATGCAAAATGTATTGTCATAGATTTAAAATACTTTGCATGAAATTATTCTGAGATTATAGATTATCTATAAAAAATATGGCAAGATGCCTCAAAGCAGGATAACACATTAATAGA
The DNA here is from genome assembly GCF_059928025.1 of Delphinapterus leucas. Classification (NCBI taxonomy): domain Eukaryota; kingdom Metazoa; phylum Chordata; class Mammalia; order Artiodactyla; family Monodontidae; genus Delphinapterus; species Delphinapterus leucas. The sequence goes on from NC_143139.1 coordinate 72,982,740, forward strand.
CTGACTCTTGGACTTGAGTCTTTAAAATTTTTGTGTAAATGTACATACACACACATTATGTATATATAGGAATGTAAGGACTTTAGACTATATTTTCTTCTACACTGATATAAGCCAAATATAGTTCCTTAAAGTGCTATAGTCAACCTGTGGGTGGAAAGTTGGTTAACAGAGTGTACTGTTTTAGCTTTAGCTTTGTTTTCAATGGATTTAACGTCACACATTTCAATTAGGCTTATAAAAACTAAACATATTATTCAAAGACATCTTTACATCTTTGCATCTTTACAACTTAGACATGCAAAGGAAAATGGCAGAGCACTCTCAGAAGTCAGCAACTATGAGGAGAAAATGGAGGTATTGTGAAGAGAAATAAAAGGATATGTTGAATTCCATGACTGGGGAAACTGAGGCATGATTTGTTATACATGTTCAAGCTTTATACACAGGTTAAATGAATGCATTTTGAATCTGATGATCACTCGGTGATTCTCTGTAAGAAATCTACCATTTAAAATAAGTATTTAAAACTATTCTCTTTTAACTATATGGAATGTAATCTGTTTTGTACTTTAAATATTTCCAGTAATAATTGAAATCAGAAACTGTGCCCACCAATAATAATCCAGAATGCTTTTACATGGATTTAGGTGCAAAATATTTAATCAGCAAAAAAGTATTGAATATCTATGCCAACTGTATTGTTGGCTCAGTTAACAACCTCTGTTAACAGAGAGTAACAGGTGTGTAAAGTGGTTGTCAACCAAAAAAAAACAGCAACAATTTAAAATGTCTAGAGAAAGAGCTGTGGAAGGCCAGATGACAGAATAACTGAGACTTTAATGAAAAATTTGGGAAGTGGAGAAATTTGTCCTTGGTTTTGAAAGCTACATAGATGTTTCCTATGAAATTAGAAAACAGTGGTAGAAATTAGTATTTAGTACATGATAAACAATGACAATCCAGGAAGAATATTTAATTTGGAAAATATTCAGCATTGTAATATTATTTTTCTCTTTTCTTCATTTAAGTTTATAACTGAAGTTTTTAATTTTTCTTTATCTAGGTCCCCTGAAAATTATATTAAATTTATTCTTAGGTCATTCATATTTTGGGCCTTTAATTTTTTTTGATATGTAATAGTTAGCACAAAGGATAACTAATAATTTAAAAATATATATTTATTATATACAGACATTTGTAACAAAGTACTCAGTATTTTGGGTATTTTTCAAGTGATTATCTTAGGTTTCCTAGTTATAAAATTATATCATTGAAAGTAGTGGTTATAAAGTAATCATTAATTTCTAATTTACTAAAAGATTTTAAAAATCAAAATGGATGTTGAATTTTATGATTTGCTTTTTTGGAATCCTTAGAGATGATCATAAGTGTTTTCCCTTCTTTAAATTTTTAATGTCAAGAGAAGCATTAATGGATTTCCTAATGTTGAACTGTCCCTCTATTCCTGGAATAAACTCTCCCTCATCAAGCTCTATTATTTTACCATACTATCGGGATTGATTTACTAATAATTTGTTTACAATAAATACATCTATATTTATAGGTCAGTGTATACTATAGTTTACTCTTTTGTAATTTATCTTAATCAGGTTTCAGTATAAGAGTCACACCAGCTTACTAAATTGAATTAGGAAATTTCTACTATTTTATACTCTCTATAAATTTATATAGCATGATAGTAATCTGTTCTTTGGAAGTTTTAAAGACTATGCCCATCTATTTGGGCCGGTGTTTCTTGTTGCATATTTTATACTATTATTTTTACACTGTTCTATCATTTTAAAGTAAAATTTTTTTATTACTTTTGCCATATGGACTTTATTTTGTTTGCTTTTATTTTTCTAGTAACTTTTCAAACTATAATTTACTGAGCCTGTGTTATTTTCTAGGACTATTAGTTTGTATACTTCACCTACTTTTATTCTTAGAGCATCACGTGGAATAAGTATTAATATCCCTAGTTTGCATTTGTGGAAACTGTACCTTAGTAAGTCTCAATTACTGGCTGAATGTCCTAATGTCCTAGTTCTTCATTAGACTCTGTGCTTCTGAGGACACTGTGTCCTATGCATTATTATGTCTTGGATTTCTTGAATGATTCCAGGCAGATTGCAGACACCCAATAATTACTTGTAGGATTGAACAGAGCTATTTCTGCCTGACCCAGAGGTCTTTCCATGAGCCACTAGGTAATGAAGTATGGTTGCTTGTGTTTCTTACAATGATAATTGTGTCAAGGTAAAATAAACTAAGTTATTATGTCTGAGTTCAGAAAATTGCAAAAAGCACAAGTTTTGTATTTATTTTTGCTACTTAACTTTGTATAATTTACTTACAATGTAAGGTATACATTTTTAGTATAGAGCTGGATTAGTTGTGACAAATGTATGACTTCATGTAATCACTACCTGAGTAAAGATATACATTTCCATAACTCAGGAAAATCCCCCCTGGACACTTTGCAACCAGCCTCCCCCTCATCCTTGTCACTAGGCAACCATAGAACTACTTTCTGTCACTATGGGTTAGTTTTAACTATTTCAGAATGTCATCTAAAGGAAATCATACAAAAATATGCTTTTCTTATATCTGCCTTCTTTCACTTAGCATAATGTTTTTGAGATTCACCCATGTTGTTATCAGAGTTAATTGTTCTTTATTGATGGGTATTATGCCACCTTATGAGTATACCACAATTTCTTTATCCATTTCCCTATTGTTGGGCATTTGGGTTGTTTCCAGATTTTGGCTAATATAGATAAAATGTCATAAACATTAATGCTCATGGGATTTCGTGGGCTTTTTAATTTTTCTTTAGTAAATACTGAGGAGTAAGGTTGCCTTGTTTCCTGTCTTAGAGGGAGAGCATTCAGTAGTTTGCCATTAAGCATAAAGTTAGCTGTAGGTTCTTATTACATCCCTATTATCAGTTTGCAGAGGTTCCCTTTCATTTCTAGTTTCCCATAAGTTTTTTCATGAGTAGATACTATTTTTTAAAAAAAATATATTTTTCTGCATCTACTGAGATGACAAAATAATTTTACCTTTTATTCTGTTAATATAATAATTTTTAACATTATAATGTTAAACCAACCTTGCTTTCCTGGGTAAACTCCACTTTATCTTGATGTATTACCCTACTTATATATTGTTCCCTTTTTCTCTGGTGCCCTTTCCCAAAGATTCCAGCTGCTTCAGCAGCACCAAATTCTAAAGTATGACTCCTCAGCTCAGCAGCTCATTGTCCTTTGCTTGGTCTCTGACTTCTTGTGCAATCATTAGGAAATTGTCCCTATGTAAAGGTCCAGGGTGTTTACCAAGCTAATCATCTTGAGTTTCCTTTCTCTCAGGAATTCAGTCTTTTGCTGCCCATTGTTCAATGGCTGCTAACAGTTACCTCATACCCATGCAGGTTTATAGTTATGTATGAAAGGAAGGTAATTGTCCATAAGTAGTTACCTTGTCATGGCCAATAATGGAGCCAGAGGCACATATAAATTTAATTTTTTCAGCTTAGAGGGAGAGGATCAACAGAATAAAATGCTTCATCAACTATAGAAATTACATTTGGGTTATATATGGCTAGGAAACAAATACCCAGGGGAAGTCAGAAAGAAGGAAAAAGCTATAATTTTCCATACATTTATTATAAATTAAAAGAATACACGGAGTAATTTATGAGCTTTTTTTAAATCTTCCATTACCTGCATTTTATGACTTCATGTATTATCAAAAACATATTTCACAACACTTGACATGCATATAAAGCCTATCCATATTTTATTTCAAAATGATAAAGGTAAGATTTTTAATAAATATGAGAAAGATCTTATTTTTCTGCATCCTGTGTTTCAGGAAACAGAGAAAAGATATAATCCATGAAGAAAAAAAAAGAGCATGACAAAATGTGTTCTGAATTGATCCCCTAATGTCCACCTTAATCTTCTGGGAGATGAGGCCCTGTAATTATATTTAATCTGAAAAAAATAAAGGTCCATAGATTACTATAATTTCTGTTTAATCACAAGCTTTCTTCTTAAAGAGAAAATATTCTCATGTTTTTGTTTTCATGTTTTTTATTCTTTGAGGGGAAACTTTTACTTTTCTGAACACACTTATTGAATTTTCACATCCAAGTATATTAGTTTACTCCTGTTTGAGTTGATAAACTTGATGTTCCTTAATTTTCTCACTTCTTGAAGTATACCTTTCTCTTTCCCTCTACCTGTAACACACACACATGAACACACAATGTAAGTGTGCACACACCTGTACAAATACTCCATTTTAATTTTTTTGTAGTATTTAAAAGTTAAATATTTATTTTTAAATTATGACTTTACCCTAAAGCTCTTGTGGTTATGGATTATTTTGGATAGTCTTTGACTTTGTAACAATGTTTATACACATTTTGTTAGACTTAACTCTCTATTTACCTGGTTTATTAATTCCTACACCACCGATCCTTCTTAATAAAACCTTCCTCTTCTTGAATTCCTAATGTGACACATCTATTAATTTGTTGGTGTGTCTCACACAGCAGTTTTTTCAAGATGAATTTGTAAATCTCACAATTTATGAAAGTTATGTATTTTAGATATTTATTTGGATATTTATTTAGATTTGTATTGCCATTTCATATAAACTCCAATTTGGCCAGGATTAAGATATAGGTTATAGAATTTTCACTTCTAAAACTTCTATTAATGGTGGAAAAACTCTGATACCAATGAGTAAATTGTTTCTTTACAAGTATCCACTATTCTAGTTAGCAGTATCCTTGGATTTTTCAACCAGAGGGATAGCTGTTAGGTAAGAAAGTAGGAAGTTTTGTGGCAGGTATGACTACACTATTTCAGGATAGTGTAGTGAAGCTTTAATAAACCACAGATTGATTTTATCTATACAGTATCACTGGCTTAGAGCTGATGAAAATTTTCTTCAGCTCTTGTAATTCATTGCATTATAATCTTAACTGTTGGCATTGCAAGTTGTCCTCATTTTTCTGTGTATTCTTATATCTTTAAAAGAGTACCATAAAGAGTTTTAGGCTTTTAGTCATATGACATTTAGATTGGAACCATGGTAGCTGTTATAAAAATCTTTCCATGACCTGAGAAAGTTTCTTTGTGATCCATTCCCTTTCAATAGTCAGCTATGAAGGTTACATTTATATTTCTATAACTTCAGTGAGTTTTCCTGATATTTGAACTCTGCATACATAGAATCATTAATCATTTATTCTTTTATGTGCTTTTTTGCACTTATGTATTTGTGAGATTCATCCATCACTGCATATAACAGTAGCTTATTTATATATTTATTTTGATTCATAGAACTCCACTGGATAAAGGTATCATAATTTGTTAATGCATTCTCGTGTTGGTAGATATTTGAAATTTTTTCTAGTTTAGGAGAAATTATGAATGAAGATTTTATTAAAATTATTGAAGAAGTCCTTTCCAAAACATATACAACCATTTTTCTTCCATATTCCACCTAGGAGTTAAATTGCTGTTATCATGGGGTAGGCATATGTTTACCTATGTTAAGAACTATTTAACAGTTTGGCAAGTTGGAGATATTATTGTACACTCCCACCAGCAATAAATGAAGATTCTAATCATTCCATATCCTCATCGTCAATCAATAGTCTTCTTAAATTTTATACATTATAGCTGGTGCCTTGTGGTATCTAATCATGGTTTTAAATTTCATTTTCCTTATGGTTAATGACATTGAGCATCTTTTCATATTCTCAGTTGTCATCCATATATCTTCTTTTGAGGAAGAATATTTTGTTTATTAAAATTTTTTATTATTGTGTTTTTAGTTTTCTTTATATATTGTGGATATAATTCTTTTATCAGTTATGTGATTTCTAAATATTTTTTCCCTGTCTGTATCTTTCAAAGAACAGAAGGTGTTAATTTGATGAAATCCAGTTCATCAAGTTTTTCTTTTATAGATCATGCTTTTAATGTTATATCCTATGTTTTCTCCTATTGCTATATAATTTTAGATTCCACATTTAGGTCAATTATCCATTTTAAATTAATTCTTGTATAACATGCAAGGTATGGATCAAAGTTAAATTCTTTTTCATATTGATATGCAATTTGTTGAAAAGACAATTCTTCAATAAATTTCATTTACACCCTTTAAAAAATAAAGTGGCTATCTATGTGTAGGTATATTTCTATATTCTGTGTAGAAACAATCTTTCTATCTTTATGTGGCTATGGCATTTTTTAACTACTGTAGCATTATAGTAAGTCTTGAAGTCAAGTCATATTAGTTCTCCATTTTATTCTTTTACAAAGTTATTTGGCTATTCTAGTTTCTCTGCTTTTCCCCATGAATTTTAAAATAAACTTGCCAATATTTACCAAAACAAACAACTTTCTCAGATTTTACTTGGGATCTCTTTGAATCTATAGCTCAATTAGCAGAGAACATCTAACATCTTAACAATATTCAGTCTTCCAATCCACGAATATGTGTATTGCTCCATTTGTTTAGGACCTCTTTTATTCTTTCAGTAATGTTTTATATTATTTACTATTTAGGTCTTCCACATTTTTTCTAAATTGATCTATATTTCATATTTTTAACAGCTTCATTAGGATATAATGTACATAACATACAGTTCAGCCACTTAAAGTGTAAAATTCTGTGGGTTGACTTTCACTGTCTTGATGGTGTTCTTTGAAGCATGAAAGTTTTTGCTATTGCTGAAGTTAAATTTGTCTTTTTTTCTTTATTTGCTTATGCTCTTGGTGTCACATCAAAAAAAACCATTGCCTAATTCAAGATCATGAAGATGTATGACTGATGAATAAGACAGACATTGTCACTTTGGAGCTTATGGTGTAGCTCTAAAAAAGGGTGCTAGATGTCATTCCTGAATATTTAAAATATATATACTAAAAGTTACAAATCACATATGTTAGAAATATTGCATATGCATGCTTAGTATTCATTTCAGAATCCTTTCATCAGTTTTTGAGATGGTGTAAATTTTGCATAAATGTTGTAGTCTCATAAAATGCATGCAATTGGACACAAAATTTAATATTTATTTTTGTGATTCTGATTCCCTTAACTCACCAAAATGTTTCATAGGAGCAAAAAAAAAAGTTCCCCAAGCCTTACGAGATTATTTTAGGTCTATGCAAAGCTTGTTTTTTCCCCTGGAGAAATAGGAAGTCATGTCTGCCCAAGAGTAAACAAATTGTGCAAGGCAGTTTAAATTTGGTCGGAAACTGAGAATCCACAAGATTTGGTTTGGTTCTAAACATAGAGAAACATTATTGCTTCTTTCCTCATTCCCATCCTGACTAGCCCCCTACTGTTACATGATTACTAACCACATCAAATGCTTTGTTCAACCTGATTTTAAAGTATTCAACTTCTAAAGGATTGTTATTCATTAACAAAGATTAAATTGTGTTATTTCCTAGTCTGTATCAATCAAATTATATTAACTCAGTCACAATTCTCTATATGAAGACTAGATGGTATATGGAAGGAAAAGAATTTTTTTTAACTTAATTGATACTCCAAGTTAGAAAAAAAATTAAAAAAACAAAACCCTCTCTAACTCAAAAACAATATAAGGCTAAGTGAACATTGGAAAACTTGGAGAAGACTCAGAGGCCAGACATTAGAAAAGCGTCTATCTGGAATGGCTTAGCTATCCACATGCCGACACAGCAGGTCTGGGCCAAAGTGTTTCACGAGGTCTTTTGCAGCTCAGATAGGCAATGATTCTCTAAATCCATGTCGGAACATGTGATTGAGTGAAACTGCAAAAACCAGAATCCCATTATAATTCAATTTGAGATTGGCACCTGTCCCCACAGCAGGCCAACCCCATATTTTACCCATTTGATCTTTTGCTCTCCACTAAAAAATCATGGAAGGATATTTATTGTGCAGTAATATAAATACACTTTGAAACTAGTGCTTGTGCATGAACCTCCCAGAAACTGAGGTTATTCTTGCTCAAAAACATGAAAGTGAAACACGGCTCAGTAAAAACACCGGATAATCTACACACACAGTGAGACCCAGAAGTCAGGGCTACCTAACACTCTTCCCCAGACACTCTCTATCTTGGTTAGCGGAACTATCAACTTGAGATCCTGAGGTGGAAAACTCTTCTTTGTTTCCCATGTTAATGACCAAGTTGTGAAAATTTGATCTCCAAAGTATTTCTTACAGAGGAGTTCTCTCTTTGTCACTCCTAGGTCTATATCACAGTTCCAGCCCTTGGCATCTTTTACCTGTTCTAGTGCAATAGATTCTTACAGAAATAATAAAACCTTAAATACATAGCAAAGAATATAAGGAATAGTATAAAATGCATGTGATAAATGTATCTAGCTTAAGAAATAAAGCAATATCCATACAGCTGAAGTAGCCTGTGTAGTACTATTCCCTGACCACCTGCCCCTGCTGCCACAAGTTCTGCAGAGGTAGCTTCAATCTTGAACTGGAAGTCTATCATTTCCATGCATGCTTTTATACTCTTCGTGTGTGTGTGTGTGTGTGTGTGTGTGTGTGCGCTCATATAAATACCACACACACTTATACTTGCTATTTTATTTTCTGTTTCTTTCTGTAACTTATGTTTACCACTTAACACTTTTTGAAAGCTATCCTCAACGATTTGCAAAGTTTTAATTTGCTTATTTTCATAGTTGTTTGCATTAAATTGTGTGACTATATCACAGTTTATCCATTCTCTTGTTGATGGACAATTAGGCTGTTTCTAGCTTTTCATATAAATAAGGCTGCTATGAACATTCTTTGACCTGCCTTTTTGGGTAATATGCCTGCGTTCTTTAGATTGTGTAGCTGGGAGTGGTGCATAAAGGGGTATCACATCTTTAGCCAGTATTCTCTCTCAAGGAGCTATAACACTTTTCACCTCTGCTGGCAGTTTATGCATGCCTTCTGCTCTATGTCCTCTGTAATACATTTGACCCTTGAACAACATGGGTTTGAACAGTGGGGGTCCATTTATGAGGGTTTTTTCCAATAAATACATACTTCAGTACTGCACAGTCCTCTGCTAGTTGAATGCCTGGATGTGGAACCATGGATATGGAGGGTCAATTGTAAAGTTATATGTGGATTTTTGACTGCATAGGGATTAGTGCATTGTTCAAGGGTCTACTGTATTAGGTATTGCTGATTGTTGGAGGATCTAATCTAGAGGACTTGATCTCTAGTTGACTCAAGAGCTGGATCCAGGCAACTGGAGGCTCCTCACCCCTCTTCTATCCTTGGAATGTACATTTTGCCCACTGTTCCCATGATGAGAGTTGTTTTCAAGGACTCAGCCTTGGGAAAACAAGGTGTTGTTTAGGCATATTCTGGACTGAATATGTGACTGAACCGTGTTAAGATCTCTATATATAAACTTTTAAGATTCTGGTGGGTGGGTGTGGAGATCTACTTCTCTTGTGGTCGCCCAAGACAAGTGTAGTGTGTAAGGCCCCTTGTTTATTAAATCTGCTATTTACTAATCGGCGTGATCTGCCTCTTTCTTCAGTCTCTCCTTGCCCTTTGTGCACAAGGGCCAGTTTCATATTATACCCAGGAAACTCTCAAGTTTGCAAACCAACACTGACTTCTTAATTTTTACAAAATTTTGAAGTATTGAATTATTCGCCACCTTGGTTTTGATTTGTTTTCTCTTGAATTCAAGTGAGATACAGTATCTCTAAAGGTTTTTTGACTGCCTTGATTTCTTCTATGAATTGCCTCTTCATAGTATTTGCTGTTTTCTGTCGGGTCATTTTTGTTTTTCTTATTGATTTGTAGGTATTACTTACCTATTCTAAATACCAATTCTTTATCTCCTTTGCCTTGTGGCTTGGCTTTTCTCACTTTTTAAATGGGGTCTTGTGATAACAATAGTATTTTATTTTAGTGTAATGGAATTAACATTTTCCTTTATAAATTATGTGTTTGTCTAAAAATGTTTTATCCTAATCTGAGGGAAACATTTTCTTCTTACATTTTAAAATGTTGATTTTCATATGTGGGAAAGTAATTCACCAGAATTGATTTTTATGTAGGTCATGAAGCAGAGAACTGATTTTTATTATTATTATATGGAAGGCTATTATTGAAGGGTTTATCCTTTTCCACTGATCTATAGAGACCATTTTAAGTCAAGTTTTAATGATACATGGGACTGTCTGTTTTGTTTCATTAATCTGTTTTTCTATTTCTGTGAAATACCACATTGCCTTTATCAATTCAGCATTATAATCATTTTGATATCCAGTTCGGTAAATATCTCTCCTCATTCTCTTTTTCCTCTTCCTCTTTAGAAATGTCTTTAATCTCTTGGAAATTTTTATTTCCTTAAAACTTTTTAAGTCCCTCTTTTAAGTTGGATGAAAAAACCTTTGGATTTTGTTCAGCATTTCAGGAATTTGTATATGAAATGAGGAGAGAATTGTCATATGTATGATTTTAATCATCTTATCCACTGACCTGCTTTTTTGCTCTCTTTATTTTGTTGCTATCAGGAAGATTATATTTTTAAAGTTATACATTAGTGTTCCCAGTTGCTAAGATATAAAAATATGATTTTAAGAATAATTTATGTTTATTGATTTCTCTGCACTGTCATTAAATTTAATAATTTGGATTTAGATTCATTTGAGTTTTCTGAATAGACAACATTTTTTCTGAAAACAATGGTAATTTTATTGCTATCTTTGAATTTATTATTTTCCCTTATCTTATTTTGATAGGATCTCCAGTACATTGTTTAATATAAGGGGTGATAGTGAGTATGCTTGCTGATTTTATGGGGAAATACTAAATTTTAGTACTAAGTATGGAAGTTTGCTGTATGTTTGTTCTTGTTGTGGTGGTTTTCTTTAAAGATATAAAGGAAGAAGTCAGCTGGCAAACGTGAGACAGTTGCCACATAAAGGGCTGTACTGGCATTTGGGTAATTGAGCCTTTGAACCACTTACTCCCACACCAGTGGCAGATGTCTGCTTCTTGCTCAGCCAAACCATTTTTCTGGCAGAGAAGACTGGACAATGGTGTGAGTTCCTTCAGTAGCAAATGTCCTGTCATGTTAATTCACTGCTGTTTTTGGAAAACTTTAAGTTTACTTTCATATCAGCTTATTTACTTATGAAATTCTGTATATAAATATTATGAGTAAATAATTACATAGCAATGGGGAACTAGAAATTCCATGCACGTCTTCTATAATTCTTAACATTTTTCTTCTATCCAGTAAAAATTATTAAATTATATCAAAAGAAAAAAATAGAACAAAGCCCTGATTTGAGGTTAGTCTTCAGTCTCACTTTTAAAGACTCTTTATTTTTATAACTAAGCAGATATCTGGCTTTTTCCGTAGGGGTTCCTTTCCCCTACAGCCCAATCAAACAGTGGCTTCCAATCTATTATGCCCTCTTGCATGTTTGTACCCTTTGTTTATTTTTGATTCACCCTCTTCACCAGCCTTTCCTCCTTCCTTCCTTCTTGTCGTAATAATCTCCTGAACTCCTAAATATTCTCTATTTAGCAAAGACATTAATATCTGTCCAGCAGCATCCCTCTTCACCTCAACTTTGCCCTTTCCATTCAACCCTCTACTGTCATCGTGGCTGATTTCAACCTAACTAAGCACTCAATGCTGTGCTCTCTTAGTTCCTTAGTGGTTCGAGTACCTCTGTTTCGGGGTTCCTTATTCTCAGTAGACCTTCAGTCCAGCACATTCTGTCTGTGTCAGCCTCCTCTTATCTCCATTGTGTGCATATGTGTAGATGTGTGTGTGTCCACTTAGAGTTATCATCAATATGATAAATACTCTATTGCAAATATCGCTCTTCTTCCTTGATATGCTTTCATTCTGAAACACTGATCTGGAAAATGTCCAACCCTAGATGAACCCAAACACCTGAATTCTCTGTGCTGTTTCTGATTTCCTAAGCATCATCAAAGAAAAAAGTCTATTTGAATTTAAGTTGTTTTTCAATAAATATTTGAGAATACTTGAGAGCACTCAGTGTATATTTGAGCAGCTAATTTCTATCAGGCATGGATACAGGTATTGGGGTACACATGGTAAATAAGAAAATAAAGTCTGTATCTCAAGTATAAATACACTGAATTTTATAGCCTATACCTGTGTGTGTACATATATATACACGTGTGTGTTTGTGTGTATATACACATATATATATAATATATATATATTAATTTATATATATATAAACATGAGAGAGAGAGAGAAAGCAGCAACAAGAGAGTGGGGTGGACTTTCCTGGTGGTGCAGTGGTTAAGAATCTGCCTGACAATGCAGGGGACACAGGTTTCATCCCTGATCCGGGAAGATCCCACATGCCGCAGAGCAACTAATCCCATGTGTCACAACTACTGAGCCTGCACTCTAGAGCCCATAAGCCACAACTACTGAGCCCACGTGCCACAACTACTGAAGCCCGTGCACCTAGGACTCGAGCTCCACAACAAGAGAAGCCACCGCAATGAGAAGCCCACATACCACAATGAAGAGTAGCCCCCGCTCGCCGCAACTAGAGAAAGCCTGCACACAGCAACAAAGACCCAACACAGCCAAAAAAAAAAAAAAAAAAAAAAAGAGAGTGGGGGCACTGGCACTACCAGATATTAGAATATCATATAAAGCCAAGTTCATCTCATTTATACTAACCCATCTCCTAGAGCCTCTAGTTTCCTAAACATCTTGACATTGTATGAGCCCTTCCTTCCCAACATAATATACAATGAATTTGTACACATGCATCCTTCATTCTATTTGTATGCGTATGTCTGTGTGTGTGTATAAGGATTAAAGAAGTACAGAATAACAACCATATTTTTCATAAATTTTGAAATTGTAAATTATTTGTTCTTTACATTCTTTTATGATTTTCTGTGCTTTCTAAATTTTCTGTAGCAATTAAATACTACTCTTATTAAAAATAAATAGCTTTCAAGTGTGTGAAACTAACAGCTATAAGAAATAAAAAGTGTTTTGGTAATTTTAGACATAAGCATAATATAATAATGTGGGCCTTTGTCATTCCCTTGATGAAGATAACCAAAAAAAACAACAACAAAAAAACCCAAACAAATTAGGCAGGGAATTTGTAGTGATACAAACTCTTCAATATGCAAACTGAAGAATAGACCAATTCAAGATTGACCTAGTTCAATAATCATTATCTATGAGTAGTTAACCATCCTATGGTCATAGAGATTGAAAACTTAAGTATGTATATATTTAAAAAATAGTAACTCTATAGTTCACATAATTAGAGAGCCTATACCCAAATAGTACTGAACACTAGATAACACTATTAACATTTTTGTAAGCTATCTGCGTACTGACATAGGATTATCATTCTTTGTTCCCCATCTTAATTTGGTAATTTGCTAAAAATTTACCTCTATTTCATATACAGTTGAAATACCTTAATTTTGGCTTTATAAAACTAAATTAAAAAATTGTAATCTACTTAGAAATCCTTAAAAAAGAGTCTATCTCTCTCTCTCTATATATATATATACACACACACACACACACAAATATATACATACACACAATGCAAACTAGCCAATACTTCTTTTTGATACCCAATAGGCCCGTAGGAATTATTTTTCACAATGAACAACACTGTTTTGTCCTGCTCAGAGAAATCTATCATTATCTCTATCTTGTTGTAGGCTAAAATAATCAAGCATATTATACAACAAAATCATAACAACATAATTTGAACCACTGAGACATAAAACATGATTTTACAAACATAACTTTGACAGTTGAAGATGCAGAGTTATGGAAGTTTTACTGCAATTCTGTGGGCTGTGTATTGAAGTTTATCATTGTTTGACATCAGTTTTACCTTCTGTAGTTGCATCCTTCAAATATATCATGCTGTCTTGTAGCAAAGTGGATAATTTTGAACTCATGTTTATAGATAGATACCATGTCCATTATTTAGAGAGGTAAAGTGAATTCTCTTGTATAATGTATTGTTCAAGCATTATCAGTTACTGACATCCAGCTCTTTGCTACATCTACTTAAAAGAAATATACAGTACTTGCTGGCATTAGCAGTAAATGCAATGGAATTCCTGATTTCAGTTATGGATTATCTTTATCTCAAGAAAATAGGTGATTAGGCAGGAAAACAGTTTCTTGTGGGATGGATTGGATTGTGATATTACTAAATGCAGTTTGGCAAAGACAGCATTAGAAACGCATAAAATGTCATTACAGAAGACTTGGCTGATACTGTCAGAACAGAGCTACACTGAAGTGTCAGTAACTTTAGTGTTTAAGTTTGGTACAGGCAAGCACCTGGCACAAAGAAAAGACAGCAAGCAAAAAGGAAGGAAAAACTAAAAAGGAGAGGAAAAGAAGTCACATAACATAATGCTTATTTTCCTCTGAGGAGGTTATTATACTTCCGAAAAACATGTTGCTGCTATTTACATTGAGACTAGTTATATATCCATCACAGGCTATGTAGCTACCACAGCTAACAGTATCATTAATAATTTCTTTTTTACAGATTTATTGAGGAATAAATGACAACTAAAATTGTGTATATTTAAAGTGTATGTGGTGATTTGATATACATGTACATTGTGAAATGATTACCACAATCAAGTTAATTATCACATCCATCACCTCGTATAGTTCACACTCTCTCTGTCTCTGTCTCTGTCTCTTTTTCATTTTCTAGTAGTGAGAATGCTTAGTCTCCTCTCAATTAATTTCAAGTATATAATACCGAATTATTAACTATAGGCACCATGCTGTACATTAAATCCTGAGACCTTATTCATCTTATAACTGAAAGTTTATATTCTTTGACCTGTATCTACCCATTTTCCCCATCTCCCAGCTCCTGGCAACCATCGTTCTACTCTCTGTTTCTATAAGATTGGGACTTTTTTTTTTATTCCACATATGAATGATACTATACAATATTTGTCTTTATCTGGCTTATTTCACTTAGCATAATCTCCTCCAGGTTCATCCATAGCAAATGGCAGGATCTCCTTCCTTTTTATGTCTGAATAATCTTTCTTTCTATCTATCTATCTATCTATACACACACCATATTTCCCTTATCCATTCATCTGTCAATGGGAACTCTTAAGTTGATTGTGACCCATAGAACATAACAGAGAGCAAAGAAATAAACCTACGTTTACATGGTGAACTAAACTTTGACAAGGGCACTAAGAACATACCATGGGAAAAGGACAGTTGCTTCAATAAATGGTGTTGGAAAAAAATGGACATCCACAGGACGAAGAATTAAACCGGACCCCAATCTTACACCACTAACAAAAATTAACTTGAAATGTATTAAAGACTTAAATGTAAGACCTGCAACCCTAAAACTCCTTGAGGAAAAGATAGGGAAAAAGCTCCTTGACACTGGTTTTGTCAGTGAGTTTTTGGATGCAACAGCAAAAGCACAGGTATCAAAAGCTAAAATAAACAAGTTGGATTACATCAAACTGAAAAGCTTCTTTACAGCAAAGGAAATCATCAAAAAATTAGAAAGACAACTTACAGAATGAAAGAAAATATTTGCAAATCACATATTTGATAAGGGGTTAATATTCCAAAATGTATAAGGAATTCATACAACTCAGTAGCAAAAAACCCCCAAATCATCCAATTAAAAAATGGACAAAGGATCCAAATAGAAATTTTTGCAAAGAAGACATACCGATGGCCTACTGGAACATGAAAATATGCTCAACATCACTAATCATGAGGGACATGCACATCAAAACCACAGGGAGATATCATCTCACACCTGTTAGGGTAACTACTATGAAGACAAGATATAACAAGTCTTGACGAGGGTGTGAAGAAAAGGGAATTCTTTCTCACTATAGGTGGGAATGTAAATTTGTACAGTTATTATGGAAAACAGTATGGAGTTTTCTCAAAAAGTCAAAAATCAAATTATCATGAATAGCATCTATTTCAAGAAATGCAGTCTTTTCAATACTTTCTTGCAAAGTTTTTCTCAAAAAATCAAAAATCAAATTATCATGAACAGCATCTATTTCAAGAAATCCAGTCTTTTCAATACTTTCTTGCAAATTTACCTAGTAATGCAAAGTTTAAATTTCCTTAGGATGGGTCCTGGGTATAATTTAGTTTAGGGCTATTTTAGCTTCACTGCTAAGGCTGTTTTGAGGACTGTATCTGAGACGTTTGAGACATTTCCACTCTGCCTCTTGGGAGTACAAACTCTTCTGAGCCCTCTGTGAGCCCTGGAAATATTTCAACTGCTTCTGTCAGGTGGTTCTTTTTCTGGCCTTAGATATTTTCTTCTCAAACGTATACAGATGAGTACTCTGCCAATGACTTGTTAGGATTCCTCTGCCTATTTCTGTAAGTCTCTCTCTGAAGCCCCCTCCTTTTAGACACATTGGCCCCTCTGAATTGTAATTGCTCTCTCATGAGCAAGAATGCCTGGCTGTTTCTTCTCCTCCTTCCTGTGTTACATCCTGAAAATGTCATGCAAGCAATAAGCTGATGCAATCATTTGGATCACCTTATTTGTTTCTGTTTTCTCAGGAATCACAGGCCTGAGCTGCCTGTTGTCAAATGTATGAAAACTAGTGTTTTATAGATCTAGCCCTGTTTTCAAATTAATTTTTTTCAAACTTTTCAAATTGTTAAATGGGGGAGTGTTTCTCCATCTTGGCTGGAAACAAACATTTTTTGTTTGGGGTATTTTACAATTTTGATTTTCAATTGAATTATTTTTTTCTGAAGCTCATATACTCTATGAATGCAGTTCCATATGATTTTTAATCTGAAACCTATGTGTTTGATTAAAGAGAAAAAAATATCTGAGGAGTAGAATTTGGAAGAATACAATTTTAATTTTTTTTTCAAATTTGCATACTTTCTGGTCTTTTGTGTGCTTCTAATACCAGTAAGAATAAACTATTTTTATGAACTGAATGTTTTTGTCCCTCCAAAATTCATATGTTGAAGGACTAACCCCAAGTTGTGATGGTATTTGGAGATGTGACCTTTGGAGGGTAATTAGAGTCAGATGAGGTCATGAGAGTGGTGTTCTCATGATGAGATAAGCATCCTTGTAAGAAGAGACACCAGAGAGCTTGCTCACTCTCTCTCCCCGTGTGCACAGAAAGAAGAGTTCATAGGAACGCACAGTGATATGTGGCTACTTTATAAGCCAAGACAAGAGGCCTCAGAATGAAATCTACCCTGCCCACACCTTGATCTTGGACTTCCTAGCCTCTACAACTGTGAAACATATTTTTTTGTTTGTTTGTTTTGTTTTGTTTTTTCTATTTAAGCTACCCAGTCTATGGTATTTTGTTAAGGCAGCCCAAGCTAACTAAGACAACTATTAATACCAAAATTTATGTAAAGAAGATTGAATTTTTTTCTTTCATGAGTATATTAGAATGAGATTAACAGATTTAAAGCACAGAAATTATTCCCACTGAATGTGTATTTAGATGAGGTGTGTGTGTCTGTGTTTGTGTGTATTTAGATGGGAATTAATCCTTCCCTGGGTGAGGAGAAGTTGAAATCTGGATCTGTCATTTTTTAGCAAAAAATGTCAATCAAATGAGTAGGCTTTAGAATTTGGCTCTCTCAATTTAATCCTGACACTAGCACACATCAGTTGCAAGATCATGTACAAGTTAAAGTCTCTCATCTGTTAAAATGGAAAAATAATAAGAGTTTTTATCATGTAAGGTTTTTTTTGAGTATTTAAATTGAAGAAAATAATCTAAAACACTTACTATAGACATGTTAATTTATCATTAATTTTAGTGATTATTTTTATCACTACTAACTATGCTACTTTGGACATGTAAGTTATATAACCTCTCTAAATTTGTTTTCTTATCTCTAAAATTGATAAGGATTCTTACTTTAAGAACTCAAAGAAAAAAGAATAATGTAGAACTACTGAACACAATTTGATTCAGAGTATATGTTAATAAGTAGTATTTTAATTTTTAAAAATACTTACAGTTCTATTTTTGATATTTTAGAATTAACTTTATTGTTCCAAAAGTGTTCTCACCAAAAGTTCTTTAGTGTGTGCGTGTGTGTGTGTGCATGTGCTTGTGTGTGTTTGTAGTATTCTTCCTTAGGAACATACCGTTTCTTGTTTTCTTAGAATGCAATAGAAAAATGAACTGTATTTCAATACATTAATTTTTCATCCTGGTGAGAAAACTGGCAATAAATAACAATCTTATTTAAAGATCACAGGAGTAGGCCATTTGGAGTTTTTGTGTAGTGTCAATGCATCAGAAATCTTTGTTGAACCACTACATGAGTCCACACTAGACCAAAAAGCATAAAGATCACATCGAAGTTGTATTCCTTCTAGCAGCAGAATCATTGGGATGGAATGTTAAAAAAAAAAAAAAAAAGACTATTTCAAATAGCACTGATTCTTGTTTAAATTAAAGTAAGTGGGAATTTCCCCAGTATCAATCTTAATTAACAGAAGACCTTTCTCCAAAAATGGTGAACTACCATTATTTCTAATGACAGAAATAATCAAAATTTCAGGTTCAACAAACAGGACAGAATAATAGCCATATATTGGTTTTCTAAATTTTAACAGTCTATTAAATTTGTAGTTTGAAGCTGTTTAGAATAGCTCTCTTAAACTAATGTACTGCTAAGCCAGGACATGTGTTGGATATGGCAATTCTAGAAGCATCATTTATAGTATATTAAACTTTATTTTGAGATAATTGTAGTGCAGTGGAAAGGAATAATACAGAAAAATCCCATGTGCTCTTTACCCAGTTTCCCCCAATGATATCTTGCAAAACAGTTGTGCACTATTAGAATCAGTATATTGACAGTAATGTAGTCATGATTCAGAATATTTTCATTAGCATGAGGATCCTTCATATTGCTTTTGTAGAGCCTCACTTCTCTCTCACCTCCACCCTTCCTTCATCCCTAGCAACCAGTAATATGTTCTCTATTTCTATAATTTTGTCTTTTCAAGAGTTTTATATAAATGGCCTATGTAGTATGTAATATACAGAAATTAACTCAGCATAGTTCTATGGAGATTTGTCCAGGTTCATTCCTTTTTCTTTTTTAAATTTTTAAATTTATTTTTTATACAGCAGGTTCTTATTAGTCATCAGTTTTGTACACATCAGTGTATACATGTCAGTCCCAATCTCCCAATTCATCACACCACCATCCCCACACCCCTGTGGCTTTCCCCCTTTGGTGTCCATACGCTTGTTCTCTACATCTGTGTCTCAATTTCTGCCCTGCAAACTGGTTCATCTGTACCATTTTTCTATGTTCCACATATATGCGTTAATGTAAGATATTTGTTTTTCTCTTTCTGACTTACTTCACTCTGTATGACACTCTCCAGATCCATCCACATCTCAACAACTGACCCAATTTTGTTCCTTTTATGGCTGAGTAATATTCCATTGTATATATGTCCCACATCTTCTTTATCCATTCATCTGTTGATGGGAATTTAGGTTGCTTCCATGACCTGGCTATTGTAAATAGTGCTGCAGTGGACATTGGGGTGCATGTGTCTTTTTGAATTATGATTTTCTCTGGGTACATGCCCAGTAGTGGGACTGCTGGATCATATGATAACTCTATTTTTAGCTGTTTAAGGAACCTCCATACTGTTTTCCATAGTGGCTATATCAATTTACATTCCCACCAACAGTGCAAGAGGATGCCCTTTTCTACACACCCACTCCAGCATTTGTTGTTTGTAAATTTTCTGATGATGCCCATTCTAACTGGAGTGAGGTGATACCTCATTGTAGTTTTGATTTGCATTGCTCTAATAATTAGTGATGTTGAGCAGCTTTACATGGGCTTTTTGGTCATCTATATGTCTTCCTTGGAGAAATGTCTATTTAGGTCTTCTGTCCATTTTTGGATTGGGTTGTTTGTTTTTTTAATATTGAGCTGCATGAGCTGTTTATATATTTTGGAGATTAATCCTCTGTCCGTTGATTCGTTTGCAAATATTTTCTCCCATTCTTAGGGTTGTCTTTGTGTCTTCTTTATGGTTTCCTTTGCTGTGAAAAACCTTTTAAGTTTCATTAGGTGCCATTTGTTTATTTTTGTTTTTCTTTCCATTACTTTAGGAGGTGGATCAAAAAAGATCTTGCTGTGATTTACGTCAAAGAGTGTTCCTCCTATGTTTCCCTCGAAGAGTTTTATAGCGTCCTGTCTTACATTTAGGTCTCTAATCCATTTTGAATTTATTTTTGAGTATGGTGTTAGGCAGTGTTCTAATTTCATTCTTTTACATGTAGCTGTCTAGTTTTCCCAGCACCACTTATTGAACAGTCTGTCTTTTCTCCATTGTATATCCTTGCCTCCTCTGTCATAGATTAGTTGACCATAGGTGCCTGGGTTTATCTCTGGGCTTTCTATCCTGTTCCATTGATCTATGTTTCTGTTTTTGTGCCAGTACCATATTCTCTTGATTACTGTAGCTTTGTAGTATGGTCTGAAGTCAGGAAGTCTGATTCCTCCAGCTCCGTTTTTTTCCCTCAAGGCTGCTTTGGCTATTCGGGCTCTTTTGTGTCTCCACACAAATTTTAAGATTTTTGTTCTGGTTCCATAAAAAATGCCATTGCTAATTTGATAGGGATTGCATTGAATCTGCAGTTGCTTTGGGTAGTATGATCATTTTCACAGTATTGATTCTTCCAATCCAAGAACATGGTATATCTCTCCATCTGTTGGTATCGTCTTTAATTTCTTTCACCAGTGTCTTATAGTTTTCTTCATACAGGTCTTTTTTCTCCCTAGATAGGTTTATTCCTAGGTATTTTATTCTTTTTGTTGCAGTGGTAATTGGGAGTGTTTCCTTAATTTCTCTTTCAGATTTTTCATCAATAGTGTATAAGAATGCAAGAGATTTCTGTGCATTAATTTTGTGTACTGCAACTTTACCAAATTCATTGATTAGCTCTAGTAGTTTTCTGGGGGTATCTTTAGGATACTCTATATATAGTATCATGTCACCTGCAAATAGTGACAGTTTTACTTCTTTTCCAATTTGTATTCCTTTTATTTCTTTTTCTTCTCTGATTGCCATGGCTAGGACTTCCAAAACTATGTTCAATAATAGTGGTGACACTGGACATCCTTGTCTTGTTCCTCATCTTAGAGGAAATGCTTTCAGTTTTTCACTACTGAGAATGATGTTGGCTGTGGGTTTGTCATATACGGCCTTTATGATGTTGAGGTAGGTTCCCTCTATGCCCACTTTTTGGAGAGTTTTTATCATAAATGGTGTTGAATTTCTTCAAAAGATTTTTCTTCATCTATTCAGATGATCATATGGTTTTTATTCTTCAATTTGTTAATATGGTGTATCACATTGTTTGATTTGCATATATTGAAGAATCCTTGCATCCCTGGGATAAATCCTACTTGATCATGGTGTATGATCCTTTTAATGTTTGCTAGTATTTTTCTGTTTGCTAGTATTTTGTTGAGGATTTTTGCATCTATATTCATCAGTGATATTGGTCTGTAATTCTCTTTTTTTGTAGTATCTTTGTCTGGTTTTGTTATCAGGGTGATGGTGGCCTCATAGAATTAGTTTGGGAGTGTTCCTTCCTCTGCAGTTTTTTGGAAGCATTTGAGAAGGATTGGTGTTAGCTCTTTTCTAAATGTTTGATAGAATTCACCTGTGAAGCCATCTGGTCCTGGACTTTTGTTTGTTGGAAGATGTTTAAGCACAGTTTCAATTTCATTACTTGTGATTGGTCTGTTCATAATTTCTATTTCTTCCTGGTTCAGTCTTGGAAGGTTATACCTTTCTAAGAATTTGTCCACTTCTTCCAGGTTGTCCATTTTATTGGCATAGAGTTGCTTGTAGGAGTCTCTTAGGATGCTTTGTATTTCTGCGGTGTCTGTTGTAACCTCTCCTTTTTCATTTCTAATTTTATTGATTTGAGTCCCCTCCGTCTTTTTCTTGATGAGTCTGACTAATGGTTTATCAATTTTGTTTATCTTCTCAAAGAACCAGCTTTTAGTTTTAATGATCTTTGCTATTGTTTTCTTTGTTTCTATTTCATTTATTTCTGCTCTGATCTTTATGATTTCTTTCCTTCTGCTAACTTTGGATTTTGTTGTCTTCTTTCTCTAGTTCCTTTTGGTGTAAGGTTAGATTGTTTATTTGAGATTTTTCTTGTTTCTTGAGGTAGGCTTGTATAGCTATAAGCTTCCCTCTTAGAACTGCTTTTGCTGCATCCCATAGGTTTTGGATTGTCGTGTTTCGTTGTCATTTGTCTCTAGGTATTTTTTGATTTCCTCTTTGATTTCTTCAGTGATCTCTTGGTTATTTAGTACCGTATTGTTTAGCCTCCATGTGTTTGTGTTTTTTACGTTTCTTTCCCTGTAATTCATTTCTAATCTCATAGTGTTGTGGTTAGAAAAGATGCTTGATATGATTTCAATTTTCTTAAATTTACTGAGGCTTGATTTGTGACCCAAGATGTGATCTATCCAGGAGAATGTTCCATGCGCACTTGAGAAGAAAGTGTAATCTGCTGTTTTTGGATGGAATGTGCTATAAATATTAATTAAATCTATCTGGTCTGTTGTTTCATTTAAAGCTTCTGTTTCCTTATTTATTTTCATGTTGGATGATCTGTCCATTGGTGTAAGTGAGGTATTAAAGTCCCCCACTATTATTTTGTTACTGTCGATTTCCTCTTTTATAGCTGTTAGCGGTTGTCTTATGTATTGAGGTGCTCCTGTGTTGGGTGCATAAATATTTACAATTGTTATATCTTCTTCTTGGATTGATCCTTTGATCATTATGTAGTGTCCTTCTTTGTCTCTTGCAATAGTCTTTATTTTAAAGTCTATTTTATCTGATATGAGAATTGCTACTCCAGCTTTCTTTTGATTTCCATTTGCATGGAATATCTTTTTCCTTCCCCTCACGTTCAATCTGTGTGTGTCCCTAGGTCTAAAGTGTGTCTCTTGTAAACAGCATAAAAATGGGTCTTGTTTTGGTATCCATTCAGGCAGTCTATGTCTTTTGGTTGGAGCATTTAATCCATTTACATTTAAGGTAATTATCGATATGTATGTTCCTATTACCATTTTATTAATTGTTTTGGGTTTGTTATTGTAGGTCTTTTCCTTCTCTTGTTTTTCCTGCCTAGGGAAGTTCCTTTAGCATTTGCTGTAAGTCTGGTTTGGTGGTGCTGAATTCTTTTAGCTTTTGCTTGTCTGTAAAGATTTTCATTTCTCAGTTGAATCCGAATAAGATCTTTGCTCGGTAGAGTAATCTTGGTTGTAGGTTTTTCCCTTTCATCACTTTAAATATGTCCTGCCACTCCCTTCTGGCTTGCAGAGTTTCTGCTGAAAGGTCAGCTGTTAACCTTATGGGGATTCCCTTGTACATTATTTGTTGCTTTTCCTTTGCTGCTTTTAATATTTTTCTTTGTATTTAATTTTTGATAGTTTGATTAATGTGTGTCTTGATGTGTTTCTCCTTGGATTTATCCTGTGTGGGACTGTCTGTGCTTCCTAGACTTTATTGACTCTTTCCTTTCCCATATTAGGCATGTTTTCAACTATATCCCTTCAAATATTTTCTCAGTCCGTTTCTTTTTCTGTTCTTCATCTGGGACCCCTATAATTTGAATGTTGATGTGTTTAATGTTGTCCCAGAGGTCTCTGAGAATGTCCTCAATTCTTTTCATTCTTTTTTCTTTATTCTGCTCTGTGGTAGTTATTTCCACTATTTTATCTTCCAGGTCACTTATCCATTCTTCTGCCTCAGTTATTCTGCTATTGATTCCTTCTAGAGAATTTTTAATTTCATTTATTGTGTTTGTCATCATTGTTTGTTTGCTCTTTAGCTCTTCTAGGTCCTTGTCAAACATTTCTTGTATTTTTTTCATTCTATTTCCAACATTTTGGATCATCTTTACTATCATTACTCTGAATTCTTTTTCAGGTAGACTGCCTATTTCCTCTTCATTTGTTTGGTTGGTGGGTTTTTACCTTGCTCTTTCATCTGTTATGTGTTCTCTGTATTCTCATTTTGCTTAACTTACTGTGTTTGGGGACTTCCTTTTGCAAGCTGCAGGTTTGTAGTTCCCATTGTTTTCGGTGTCTGCGCCAGTGGGTAAGGTTGTTTCAGTGGATTGTGTTGGCTTCCTGGTGGAGGGGACTTGTTCCTGTCTTCTTGTGAATGTGGCTTTATTTTATCTTTTTGGTGGGGAGGACCGCATCCTGTGGTGTGTTTTGGGGTGTCTGTGACCTTATTATGATTTTAGGCAGCCTCTCTGCTAATGGGTGGGGTTGTGTTCCTGTCTTGTTAGTTGTTTGACATAGGGTGTCCAGCACTATAGCTTGCTGGTCATTGAATGGAACTGAGTCTTAGCGTTGAGATGGAGATCTCTGGGAGAGCTTTCGCTGTTTGATATTACATGGAGCCAGGAGGTCTCTGTTTGGCCAATGTACTGAATTTGGCTCTCCCACCTCAGAGGCACAGGCCTGACCCAAGGCTGGATCACCAAGACCCTATCAGCCACATGGCTCCCAAATCTACAGTTGCTCCGAAGTCCACTTCCTCAATTTTGGGATGATTCATTGTCTATTTAGGTATTCCAGAGGTGCAGGGCACATCAAGTTGGTTGTGCAGATTTAATCCACTGCTGATGCTGCTGGGAGAAATTTCCCTTTCTCTTCTTTGTTTCCACAGCTTCTGGAGTTCAGCTTTAGATTTGGCCCCGCCTCTGCATGTAGGTCACCTGAGGGCATCTGTTCTGTGCTCAGACAGGATGGTGTTAAAGTAGCATCTGATAAGGGGGCTCTGGCTCACTCAGGCCATAGTGGGGTGGGTGGGTAGGGAGGGATATGGAATGCGGGGCAAGCCTGCTGAGGTAGAGTCCCGCATGATGTTGCAACAGCCTCAGGCATGCTGTGTGTTATCCTGGTGAAATTGTCCCTGTATCACAGGACCCTGGCAGTGGCGGGCTGCACAGGCTCCCAGTAGGGGAGGTGGGGATAGTGACCTGTGCTTGCACACAGACTTTTTGGTGGCTGCAGCAGCAGCCTTAGCATTTCATGGCCATCCCTGGTGTCCACACTGATAGCCACGGCTCACACCTGTTTCTGGAGCTCCTTTAGGCGCTGCTCTGAATCCCCTCTCCTTGCGCACCCCGAAACAATGGTCTCTTGCCTCTTAGGCAGGTCCAGACTTTTTCTAGTACTCCCTCCCAGCTAGCTGTGGCGTACTAGCCCCCTTCAGGCTGTGTTCATGCAGCCAACCCCAGTCCTCTCCCTGGGATCTGACCTCCAAAGCCTGAGCCTCAGCTCCCATCCCCCACCTGTCCCAGCGGGTGAGCAGACAAGTCTCTCAGGCTGGTGAGTGCTGGTTGGCACCGATATTCTGTGAGGGAATCTCTCCGTTTTGCCCTGTGCACCTCTGTTGCTGTGCTCTCCTCCGTGGCTCCGAAGCTTCCCCCCCACCATCCCCCTGTCTCCACCAGTGAAGGCGCTTCTTAGTGTGTGGAAACTTTTCCTCCTTCATGGCTCCCTCCCTAAGGTGCAGGTCCTGTCTCTATTCTTTTGTCTCTGTTTTTTCTTTTTTCTTTTGCCCTACCCAGGTACGTGGGGAGTTTCTTGCCTTTTGGGAAGTCTGAGGTCTTCTGCCAGCATTCAGTAGGTGTTCTGTAGGAGTTGTTCCACATGTAGATGTATTTCTGATGTATTTGTGGGGAAGAAGGCGATCTCCATGTCTTACTCCTCCACCATGTTGAAGATCTCCTGTCAATTAAATTTAAAGGTGTTAAAACTCAGATCAGCAGACATTGAATGCTAAATCCACCATGTTTCAAGAAAGTTTTTTTTTTTTAAACACTCTTTCCCCATATGATGATCATTTACAGATATTACAAACCAAACCAAATGAGTGGAACACATTCAAATGCAAAGAATGAAGCTAAGTAATCTAAACCCTGATAATAATTTTAAAAGCAGGCTTGAGGTTTTTTTAAAATGTTTTTGAATTTCAGTACGAGAATAATAAGCTCTAACAAAAATTAATTTTAAAAAAAGGAGCACTGTGCTTTTCTTCTCCCCAAAATAATCTTAAATTATCATAGAAAATTAATAAAACAGGGTTAACTTTAAGATTATAATTATCTGCTTCCCTTTCTGGTTTCCCACCATAATAGTTTGAGAACAGCCATTATTATTTCATAAACCACTTCTCAGCCAAGATACTCAGTGTTAATATCAATTTTTTTCTTATCTGGGATCAAATATTCGCTTATTGTTTTTTATTTTATATAGATTCTTGTTGAATTTGATAATACATATTTGAGAAAAGTTAAACAAAGGAAAATATACTTCTTAATTTATACCAAGGAAATAAGCCTTTTATGACAAATAAATCTGCATTACTGAACACTTAGACATTTCAAGGCACCCATCCTATTAGAACCATCCAACATTTCAACTGAGAGTATAAAAACAGTTTAAAAAACAAAGTTCTTTAAAAAATTACTGTAATCTTAATGTAGATTTTTTAAATTGAGATTTCAAATTCAATTGGACTTTCCTTTCATCTCCCATTTTGATGGGAAAAAATATTTTTCTATCAATATTGAATTGATTAAATCAATTATGGGTCATCCGTATAATAGAATACTATGCAAACTTTAGTAATTGGAAAGAGAATGTCTACGTCAGTGGTATTAAGGTGAAAATAAAGAAACAGTATGTAGGAGGTGATGCAATTTTAATTTACAGACATCAACCTATTGTTTCATCAATCTACTGACCTGCTTATCATCTACCTGTATGTAATGTATGCTAAGAAAAAAACCCACATATCCTTGAAGGAGGTATACCAACTTGTTAATAGTAGTTACCTAGACATGAGGGGTGGGGCTGCAGGAGTCTATGAAGAGAAAGAAACTTAAGGGGACTTTCATTTTCTACTTCCTATAGTTAAGTGCAATTTTAATACTTTATGATTTAGCGAGCATTTCTTTTATAATTAAAATTTTTATTTTAGAAAACAGAATAAAGGATATTTATTGTAGCTTCGTGGGAATTAGCTTTATTTCTAGTGTCTGTAATCCTGGTGTTTGAATCAACTTCGTTTTTAAACGTTACTAACATCTGGAAATCATCAAAATGCTCTTTTTATTGTTATAAATGATATTAAACAATAAGTTGATCTGAATGCATCATGAGGTAGTAAGAGGAATCAGAGCCACATGGAATTGATATATTTATTGTTTGTTTTCAAAGGTGTATCAGGGGAGTATTAAGTCAGTGAAGATAGGGAACTCTTCAGGAAGAGGATAAATTACTCTAAATAGAATAGAATCAAGTATGGTTTTCTCTAAGGGAATTATGGAGGTGAGATAAGATTAAGTAAACTTCAGGGTTTACTGTCTCCTCAAAGGCAGCATGCCAAGCCTACTTAATCTAATTGGCAAATTACCCAGCGTAATGATACATTTTCATAAATGTGCATTAGGTTGGGATGGGGGAATCCCAATCAATGCAATTAGTGATGCCTTTCTCTATTTAGCAGTTCTGCCTGACACAATTTTATGTACAATCCAGAAGACTTTTCTAAACTCTGGATTTGTAGAAAATTATGGAAGTTTAATATTGAAGATAACTAATGTTCTTTACTTTGTTTTGTCCCAGGTATTAAAGATAGCTTTTTACTCATTGCCTTTGGAGGCTTTTTCAACGGCTATATAGGCTTTCTCCCCAAACACCTGACCCTACATTTCTAGGTCTACTCTAGGCTCTTCTCTTGACTCCTTCACTTGTCTCTTCTCCTGATAATATTGACATGATCCTCCTCCAAGTCTCAGGACACTCCAAACCCTAAACTGAAGTTTGAGATATGCAGAATTTCTCTTTGTGCCCAGTCCCCCAATTCTGCATCTTAGAAGTGTCATCTTTCCTTTGCTTCCTGAAAACTCATTAACTGTAGAATTTTACCCCAAGATTCTATACCATATGTCACTAAATGGCAGAAGAAGTCCCATCCTTGGCTAGTAGGTGTGCTTTTTAATGGCATGGAGAGTATTTTTGTTTGTTTGTTTAGTTGAGCCAACAAAAGATCAGGATATTTAACATAAAAAGTTTGCTGAATTCTTTGGAATATTGAGGAAAAACAAATAAGCAATCAAACAGAAAATGTGTCATCACTGGGTCCCAATCTTGGACCTAAAAATAATTGTGTGATACTGAGTAGCACCAACTCCCTTTACATAGTCCCATTCCACATAATGCCCATCATTCCCTTTTGTCTAACATCTATTCATTGTGCTCATTTGTGTGCTTATTTGGTACCTAAAAGTACTTGATTGAATTTGTGACCCATTTGCCATATACCAAAACCCTTTTCAAAACACTCCTTCTTATGGAGAAGTAAGAGACAGAAAAAGACATTGTCTTAGTTTTGCTATTTGTATTCTTCTCCTAGATCACAGGTTTAAGGTAAAGGAAGAAACACTAAGCTCTGGGCATGGCAGATTCAGTGAAGGTTATTGAGTTATAATCCTTTATGAAAGTTACTGAGTTCTGAAAGTCAGTCACATAAGAGACAGTCTTCTCTTAAAAATAAATTTTGACAACAATAAAGTTGTCAAAAATCAAGTTCCTATTTACAAAGTCAAATTGTCTCATAGGAAACCAGAGGCAAACCTTTAGATCACTAAAGGCAAACTTTCTGAAGGGCTTCTTGGCTCTCAAGTTCTTTGTTCATACATTCACCCGTTATGGTTACTCAGCTTTCCGTACTGAAAGGTCTGTCTCATGCATTTGAGCCCTTAATTATATGCTCATATCCTTCTCTAGCAAATTCACAGGAGTAGCTATACTTTCAAGTCATGTTAAAGAAAACCTAAGATCCACCTCTTTGTCATATTGGATAAATTTATACTTTTATTTTCTTTAATTGGATTAGGTACCTTTGCAGACAGTTCCTCTTTGAAGTCAGCTTTTGGCAGATAGATATTCAGTGCATCAGTAGTAGCTTTTCATGATGCATGCCAGTCGCTTCTTCGATTTGAACTTCTATAATCTACTCATAGTTTTGGAAATTTCGATTGTCTTTAATTGCTTTTCCTGGAGTGTGGCAGGCAATCTTTGTGAACCCAGTAACTTCTCATTTTAAAGCTGCATCTTAATGCAATCTTTTGAAAGACATTTTAATTGCTAGTTAAATTACAATTTTAGGTTAAATTACAATCTTATGTCATTCCATAGTGCAAATAATTTAACTGGATTGATAGACATGACACATAGCCAATTTCATGCACAGGCAACGACCTGAAAGTCATGTTACCTCTAAACTTGGTGACTGTGAAATTTCTTTTGAAATCAATAATACAATACATCTTAATTTTAAAACTGTTCAATAGTTTCAAAGCTGTGAAAGTGTAGAAAAGCATGTTAGAAATGAATACATATGGACAATTTTTGACTCCCTCATCTTATAGTATAATCATATAGGAAATGGTTTCATAGACAGTTTGGGCACTGCTTTTGATTTCTAGTTCCATCTCTTTCTGTCTGTGTACTAGATACTTGGCTTTTCTTGAGCTTTAATTGTTTCATTATTAAAAGTAAAGAATAATAATATATTCTGAGGATTAACTGTTACAGTATATTTAAATCACTTTTATATTTAAATGCTTTTATATTAAAAGCATTTAAATCACTTTTATATTTAAATGCGTTTATATTAAAAGCACTTGGCACCTAGTAGGTTACAAAGCAACAAGTGCTATTACATTTTTCAAAATAGATCTTAAAAGAAGTTTTGTAAAATTTTTATTTGTTGATGAAAAAGGGGTAAGAATTTCCTATTGAAACTCAGACTTTGCATTGGAAAAAATGGCTAATTTTTCATTCACAAAGAAACATTCATAGCTCTCTGTATGGTGATCCTCAGTCACATATTGCTTTTGTATAATACAGGTTTTTCTTCTCGAATCAGAACATTTATTTTTGACAATGATAAAAACAGGACATTGCCACTTCCTGGAGGATAAATGTGTGGTCATGCTGAAAAAAGAAAGTTTATTTTTTTTTCCTCTAACCTAAAGCTTAAGAATATCAAAGAAGAAGAAGGAGGAAGAGGAATTGGAAGAGGGGGGAGGGAGAGGGAGAAAGAGAAGAAGAAGATGAAATGAATCCTCCAAAATACTTTTATAATTCAAACCCTAAATTAAGATATCAATTTTTTTCCTGTCCTAGATTTTATAGGTTTTATTTATAGTTCTCTATAGAGAGTTTATCAAAAGCAGATGAGTCCCTTGCCTTTTGGTTATCATACAGTACCTTCCACTAAACATGCAGATTGATATATACCAACCAGACCTAAGATACACAGAGAGAAGAATGTAGGATATTGTCTGATGCTCAGCAAATGCAATTTGAAACTGTTACTACGAAGCTATCATTGAAGATTTGAGCTCATTGAAGTTTAGAATTTTCTTTAAATGTCAGGGAAACTAGGATAACCAAAGTGACTTAAATTGAATTTCTTGATGTAGACTAATGGCAGTAAATTAATATGTAAGAAGTTTATCTATACTAGAAAATACATGGCTATTTATTCTGTCATATTCATTAGGCCTAACACAGAGCTTGGGTAAATCTACTTTCTACTTTGACATCAATACATTCTTTTAGAATAGAATGCCCTGTTTCATTGGAAGAATGGTGCTCATCTACTTCCACAGGTGACATCAGGAATCGACAGTGGGGATAAATGATTCTAAAAATGAGGTTACTGTACAAAGGCAATGTATGTGGTGGTTCAGAGAACTTACTCTGGAGCTGACTTCTTGATTTCAAATTCCAGCTCCATCTCTTATTAACTGCGTGTCCTTGAGCAAGTTATTCAAATTTCTAAACCTCAGTTTCTTCATTTGTAAAATGGGTATAATAGTACCAACTCTATAAAATTGTTGGTAGAACTAAAGGAATAATAAAGCTTTTGGATTAGTGCTTACACATAGTAAGAACTATATGAACGTTAGCTACTACTGTGCTTTGCCCAGCTAGTTTGATTCCTCTCAGAAATACATATATGCAGCTGAAGGGTTGTATTCATCTAATCACTTCTATCTACTATCTACAGGGTAGCAAAAACCCTCAGACTTACTTTTGGTACCTCCTTATTTCTCACTTACATATCCAGTGCATTACCAAGTCATATCAACAATAATTTTTTTTTTAAATTAGCAAAATCTGGGCTTCCCTGGTGGCGCAGTGGTTGAGAGTCCGCCTGCCGATTCAGGGGACGCGGGTTCGTGCCCCGGTCTGGGAGGATCCCACATGCCGCGGAGCGGCTGGGCCCGTGAGCCATGGCCGCTGAGCCCGCGCGTCCAGAGCCTGTGCTCCGCAACAGGAGAGGCCGCAACAGTGAGAGGCCTGCGTACAGCAAAAAAAAAAAAAAAAAAAAATTAGCAAAATCTTAAATATGTCCTCTTTTCTTATTTTTTTACTGTATACATTTTATTTATTTTAAAAAATTTATTTATTTATTTATTTTTAACATCTTTATTGGAGTATAATTGCTCTACAATGGTGTGTTAGTTTCTGCTTTATAACAAAGTGAATCACCCATACATATAACATATATCCCCATATCTCCTCCCTCTTGCGTCTCCCTTCCACCCTCCCTATCCCACCCCTCTAGGAGGTCACAAAGCACCAAGCTGATCTCCCTGTGCTATGTGGCTGCTTCCCACTAGCTATTGATTTTACATTTGGTAGTGTATATATGTCCATGTCACTCTCTCACTTCGTCCCAGCTTACCATTCCCCCTCCCCGTGTCCTCAATTCCATTCTCTACGTCTGCGTCTTTATTCCTGTCCTTCACCTAGGTACTTCAGAACCATTTTTATTTTGATTCCGTATATATGTATAAGCGTACAGTATTTGTTTTTCTCTTTCTGACTTACTTCACTCTGTATGACAGACTCTAGGTCCATCCACCTCACTACAAATAACTCAGTTTCGTTTCTTTTTATGGCTGAGAAATATTCCATTGTATATATGTGCCACATCTTTATCCGTTCATCTGTCGATGGACACTTAGGTTGCTTCTATGTCCTGGGTATTGTAAATGGAGCTGCAGTGAACACTGTGGTACATGACTCTTTTTGAATTATGGTTTTCTCTGGGTATATGCCCAGTAGTGGGATTGCTGGGTCTTATGGTAGTTCTATTTTTAGCTTTTTAAGGAAGCTTCATACTGTTTTCCATAGTGGCTATATCAGTTTACATTCCCAACAACAGTGCAAGAGGGTTCCCTTTTCTCTACACCCTCTCCAGCATGAATTCTTCGTAGATTTTTTGATGATGGCCATTCTGACTGGTGTGAGGTGATACCTCATTGTGGTTTACATTTGCATTTCTCTAATGATTAGTGATGTTGAGCATCCTTTTGTGTGTTTGTTGGCAATCTGTATATCCTCTTTGGAGAAATGCCTATTTTGGTCTTCTGCCCATTTTTTGATTGGGTTGCTTGTTTTTCTTTTATATTGAGCTGCATGAGCTGCTTGTCAATTTTTGAGACTAATCCTTGTCAGTTCCTTCATTTGAAAATATTTTCTCCCATTCTGAGGGAGCTCCTTAGGTCTTCTTTATGGTTTCCTTTGCTGTGTGAAAGCTTTTAAGTTTCATTAGGTCCCATTTGTTTATTTTTGATTTTATTTCCATTTCTCTAAGAGGTGGGTCAAAAAGGATCTTGCTGTGATTTATGTTATAGATTGTTCTACTTATGTTTTCCTCTAAGAGTTTTATAGTATCTGGACTTACATTTAGGTCTTTAATCCATTTTGAGTTTATTTTTGTGTATGGTGTTAGGGAGTGTTCTAATTTCATTCTTTTCCATGTAGCTGTCCAGTTTTCCCAGCACCACTTATTGAAGAGGCTGTCTTTTCTCCATTGTATATTCTTGCCTTCTTTATCGAAAATAAGGTGAGCATATGTGTGTGCGTTTACCTCTGGGCTTTCTATCCTGTTCCACTGATCTATGTTTCTGTTTTTATGCCAGTACCATATTGTCTTGATTACTGTAGCTTTTTAGTATAGTCTGGATTCTGGGAGCCTGATTCCTCCAGCTCCATTTTTCTTTCTCAAGATTGCTTTGGCTATTGAGGGTCTTTTGTGTTTCCATAAAAATTGTGAGAGTTTTTGTTCTAGTTCTGTGAAAAATGCCTTTGGTAGTTTGATAGGGATTGCAGTGAATCTGTAGATTGCTTTGAGTAGTAGACTCATTTTCACAATGTTGATTCTTACAATCCAAGAACATGGTATATTTCTCCATCTGTTTGTAACATCTTTAATTTCTTACATCAGTGTGTTACAGTTTTCTGCATACAGGTCTTCTGTTTCCTTAGGTAGGTTTGTTCCTAGGTATTTTCTTCTTTTTGTTGTAGTGGTAAATTGGAGTGTTTCCTTAATTTCTCTTTCAGATTTTTCATCATTAGTGTATAGGAATGCAAGAGATTTCTGTGCCTTAATTTTGTTTATTTATTTATTTTAACATCTTTTTTGGAGTATAGTTCCTTTACAGTGGTGTTATTTTCTGCTTTATAACAAAGTGAATCAGCTATACATACACATATATCCCCATGTCTCCTCCCTCTTGCATCTCCCTCCTACCCTCCCTATGCCACCCCTCTAGGTGGTCACAAAGCACTGAGCTGATCTTCCTGTGCTATGCGGCTGCTTCCCACTAGCTATCCACTTTATTTTTGGTAGTATATATAAGTCTATACCACTCTCTCACTTTGTCCCAGCTTACTCTTCCCCCCCGCTGCCTCCTCAAGTCTGTTCTCTACGTCTCACTCTTTATTTCTGTCCTGCAGCTAGGTTCTTCATAACCTTTTTTTAATTTTAGATTTAACACATATAACATATACATGTGTTAGCATATGGTATTTATTTTTCTCTTTCTGACTTACTTCACCCTGTATGACAGACTGTAGGTCCATCCACCTCACTACAAATAACCCAACTTTGTTCTTTTTAAGGCTGAGTAATATTCCATTGTATATATGTGTCACATCTTTATCCATTCCTCTGTCTATGGACACTTAGGTTGTTTCCATGTCCTGGCTATTGTAAATAGAGCTGCAGTGAACATTGTGGTACATGAGTCTTTTTGAATTTTGGT
The DNA here is from genome assembly GCF_059928025.1 of Delphinapterus leucas. Classification (NCBI taxonomy): domain Eukaryota; kingdom Metazoa; phylum Chordata; class Mammalia; order Artiodactyla; family Monodontidae; genus Delphinapterus; species Delphinapterus leucas. Next base: position 73,017,042 of record NC_143139.1, read on the forward strand.
TTTCTCAGCGTATATGCCCAGTAGTGGGATTGCTGGGTTGTGTGGTAGTTCTTTTGTAGTTTTTTCAGGAACCTCTATAATGTTCTCCATAGTGGCTGTATCAATTTATATTCCTACCAACAGTGCAAGACGGTTCCTTTTCTCCACACCCTCTCCAGCATGTATTGTTTGTAGAATTTTTCATTATGGCCATTCTGACTGGTGTGAGGTGATACCTCATGTGCATTAATTTTGTATACTGCTAATTTACCAAGTTCATTGAAGCTCTAGTAGTTTTCTGGAGCATCTTTAGGATTCTCTATGTATAGTATCATGTCATCTGCAAACAGTGACAGTTTTACTTCTTTTCTGATTTGGATTCCTTTTATTTCTTTTTCTTCTCTGATTGTTGTGGCTAAAATTCCAAAACTGTGCTGAATAATACTGGTGAGAGTGAACAACCCTGTCCTGTTCCTGATCTTAGTGGAAATGGTTTCAGTTTTTCATCATTGAAAATGATGTTGGCTGTGGGTTTGTCATATATGGCCTTTATTATGTTGAAGTAAGTTCTCTCTATGCCTACTTTCTGGACAGTTTTTATCATAAATGGTGTTGAATTTTGTCGAAAGCTTTTCCTGCAGCTATTGAGAATATCATATGATTTTTATCCTTCAATTTTTAATATGGTTTATCACATTGATTGATTTGCATATATTGAGAATCCTTGCATTCCTGGGATAAACTCCACTTGATCATGGTGTATGATCCTTTTAATGTGCTTTCGGATTCTGTTTGCTAGTATTTTGTTAAGGATTTTTGCACCTGTGTTCATCAGTGATATTGGCCTGTAGTTTTCTTTCTTTTTGACATCTTTGTCTGGTTTTGGTGTCAGGGTGATGATAACCTCGAAGAATGAGTTTGGGAGTGTTCCTCCCTATGCTATATTTTGGAAGAGTTTGAGAGGGATAGGTGTTAGCTCTTCTCTAAATATTTGATAGAATTTGCCTTCGATGCCATCTGGTCCTGGACTTTTGTTTGTTGGAAGATTTTTAATCACAGTTTCAATTTCAGTGCTTGTGATTGGCCTGTTTATATTTTCTATTTCTTCCTGGTTTAGTCCTGGAATGTTGTGCTTTTCTAAGAATTTGTCCATTTCTTCCAGGTTGTACATTTTATTGACATAGAGTTGCTTGTAGTAATCTCTCATGATCCTTTGTATTTCTGTAGTGTCAGTTGTTATTTCTCCTTTTTCACATCTAATTCTGTTGATTTGAGTCTTCTCCCTCTTTTTCTTGATGAATCTGGCTAATGGTTTATCAATTTCATTTATTTTCTCAAAGAACCAGCATTTAGTTTATTGATCTTTGCTTCATTTCTTTTTCATTTATTTCTGATCTGATCTTTATGATTTGTTTCCTTCTGCTAACTTTGGTGTTTTTTTGTTCTTCTTTCTCTAATTGATTTAGGTGTAAGCTTAGGTTGTTTATTTGAAATGTTTCTTATTTCTTAAGGTACGATTGAATTGCTATAAACTTCCCTCTTAGAACTGCTTTTGCTGCATCCCGTACATTTTGGATTGTCGTGTTTTCATTTGTTTGTAGGTATTTTTTGATTTCCTCTTTGATTTCTTCAGTGATCTCTTGGTTATTTAATAGTGTATTGTTTAGCCTCCATGTGTTTGTGTTTTTTTATGTTCTTTTCCCTGTAATTGATTTCTAATCTCACAGAATTTTGGTCAGAAAAGATGTTTGATGTGATTTCAGTTTTCTTAAATTTACCGAGGCTTGATTTGTGACCCAGGATGTAATCTATCCTGGAGAATATTCCAGAAGTACTTGAGAAGAAAGTGTATTCTGTTGTGTTTGGATGGAATGTCCTGTAAATATCAATTAAGTACATCTTGTTTAATGTATCATGTAAAGCTTGTGTTTCCTTATTTATTTTCATTTTGGATGATCTGTCCATTGGTGAAAGTGCGGTGTTAAAGTCCCCTACTATGAATGTGTTACTGTCGATTTCCCCTTTTATGGTTGTTAGCATTTGCCTTATGTATTGAGATGCTCCTATGTTGGGTGCATAAATATTTACAATAGTTATATCTTCTTCTTGGATTGATCCCTTGACCATTACATAGTGTCCTAGTTTGTCTCCTGTAATAGTCTTTGTTTTAAAGTCTATTTTGTCTGATTGGAGAATTGTTACTCTAGCTTTCTTTTGATTTCCATTTGCATGGAATATCTTTTTACATCCCCTCACTTTAGGTCTGTATGTGTCCCTAGGTCGGCAGTGGGTCTCTTGTGGACAGCATATATATGGGTCTTGTTTTGGTATTCATTCAGCCAGTCCATGTGTTTTGGTTGGAGCATTTAATCCATTTACATTTAAGGCAGCTATCAATATATGTGTTCCTATTACCATTTTCTTAATTGTGTTGAGTTTGTTATTGTAGGGCTTTTCCTACTCTTGTGTTTCCTGCCTAGAGAAGTTCCTTTAGCATTTGCTGTAAAACTGCTTTGGTGGTGCTGAATACTCTTAGATTTGTTTGTCTGTAAAGATTTTAATTTCTCTGTCAAACCTGAATGAGTTCCTTGCTGGGTATAGTAATCTTGGTTACAGGTTTTTCCCTTTCATCAATTTAAATATGTCCTGCCACTCCCTTCTGGCTTGCAGAGTTTCTGCTGAAAGGTCAGCTGTTAACTTTATGGGGATTCCCTTGTATATTATTTGTTTTTTTTCCCTTGCTGCTTTTAATATTCCTTTTCTATTTAATATTTGATAATTTAATTACTATGTGTCTTGGCGTGTTTCTCCTTGGATTTATCCTGTAGGGGGTCTGTGCACTTCCTCGACTTGAGTGACTATTTCCTTTCCCATATTAGGGAAAATTTCAACTATAATCTCTTCAAATATTTTCTCAGTCTCTTTCTTTTTCTGTTCTTCTTCTGGGACCCCTGTAATTCGAATGTTGGTGCATTTAATGTTGTCCCAGAGGTCTCTGAGACTGTCCTCAGTTCTTTTCATTCTCTTTTCTGTATCTGCTCTGCAGTAGTTACTTCCACTATTTTAGCTTCCCGGTCACTTATACGTTCTTCTGCCTTATTTATTCTGCTATTGATTCCTTCTGGAGAATTTTTAATTTCATTTATTGTGCTGTTCTTCGTTGTTTGTTTGCGCTTTAGTTCTTCTAGGTCCTTGTTAAACGTTTCTTGTATTTTCTCCATTCTATTTCCAAGAATTTGGCTTATCTTTACTCTCATTGCTCTGAATTCTTTTTCAGGTAGACTGCCTATTTCTTCTTCATTTGTTTGGTCTGGTGGGTTTTTGCCTTGCTCCTTCATCTCTGTGTTTCTCTGTCTTCTCATTTTGCTTAACTTGCTGTGTTTGTGGTCTCCTTTTCACAGGCTGTAGGTTCGTAGTTGCTGTTGTTTTTGGTGTTTCCCCCCAGTGGGTAAGGTTGGTTCAGTGGGTTGTGTAGGCTTCCTGGTGGAAGGGACGAGTGCCTGTGTTCTGTTGAATGAGGTTGGATCTTGTCTTTCTGGTGGGCAGGACAGCATCCAGTGGTCTGTTTTGGGGTGTCTGTGACCTTATTATGATTTTAGGCAGCCTCTCTGCTAATGGGTGGGGTTGTGTTCCTGTCTTACAAGCTGTTTGGCATGGGTTGTCCAGCACTGTAGCTTGCTGGTCATTGAGTGGAGCTGGGTCTTAGTGTTTATATGGAGATCTCTGGGAGAGATTTCACCGTTTGATATTACATTGAGCTGGGAGGCCTCTGGTGGACCAGTGTCCTGAACTCAGCTTTCCCACTTCAGAGGCACAGGCCTGACACCTGCCCAGAGCACCAAGACCCTCTCAGCCACACGGCTCAGAAGAAATGGAGAAAGAAAGAAAGAAAGAAAGAAAAATAAATAAATAAAATAAAGTTATTCAAATAAAAAATTATTAAAAATTAAAAATTGAAAACTAATAAAAAAAAGAAAGAAGAGAGCAACCAAAACAAAAAACAAATCCACCAGTGATAACAAGTACTAAAAGCTATACTAGAGAAAATAAAGAAAGAAAATAAATAAATAAAACGGACAGACAGAACCCTAGCGCAAATGGTAAAAGCAAAGCTATACAAACTCACACAAAGAAGCATACTCATGCACACTCACAAAAAGAAAAAAATATATGTATCTCTATATATATAAAAATAAAGGAAGAGAGCAACCAAATCAATAAATATATCTACCAATGATAATAAACTCTGAATACTAATCTAGGATAAACATAAAAGTAGAAACAAATTAGATGCAGAAAGCAAACCCCAAGTGTACAGTTGCTCCCAAAGTCCACCACCTCAATTTTGGGATGATTTGTTATCTATTCAGGTATTCCAGAGATTCAGGGTACATCAGGTTGATTATGGAGATTCATTCTGCTGCTCCTGAGGCTGCTGGGAGAAATTTCCCTTTCTCTTCTTTGTTCGCAAGGCTCCTGGTGTTCAGCTTTGGATTTGGCCCTGCCTCTGCGTGTAGGTCCCCTGAGGGCATCTGTTCTTCTCTCAGACAGGATAGGGTTAAAGTAGCAGCTGGTAAGGGGGCTCTGGCTCACTCAGGCTGGGTGGGAGGAGGGAGGAGTAGGAATGCAGGGTGAGCCTGCTGCAGCAGAGGCTGTCTTTATGTTGCAACAGCCTGAGGCATGCCATGTGTTCTCCCAGTGAAGTTGTCCCTGGATCACAGGACCCTGGCAGTGGCAGGCTGCACAGGCTCCCAGGAGGGGAAGTGTGGATAGTGACCTGTGCTTGCACACAGTCTCCTTGGTGGCTGCAGCAGCAGCCTTAGCATTTCATGCCTGTCTCTGGTGTCCCCGCTGATAGCCGTGGCTCTTGCCCATCTCCGGAGCTCGTTTAGGCGGTGCTCTGGATCCCCTCTACTCATGCACCTTGAAACAATCGTCTCTTGCCTCTTAGGCAGTTCCAGACTTTTTCCCGGACTCCCTCCTGGCTAGCTGTGGTGCACTAGCCCTCTTCAGGCTGTGTTCACATAGCCAACCCCAGTCCTCTCCCTGGGATCTGACCTCTGAAGCCAGAGCCTCAGCTCCCAGCCTCCACTGACCATGATGGGTGAGCCGACAAGCCTCTTGGGCTGGTCAGTACTGGTCGGCACCAATCCTCTGTGCGGGAATCTCTCCACTTTGCCCTCTGCACCCCTGTTCCTGGCTCTCCTCCATGGCTCTGAAGCTTCCCCACCACCACCCCCCGTCTCCGCCAATGAAGGGGCTTCCTCGTGTGCGGAAAATTTTCCTCTTTCACAACTCCTTCCCCAAGGTGCAGGTTCTGTCCCTATTCTTTTTTTTTTTCTCTGTTTTGTCTTTTTTCTTTTGCCCTACTCAGGTACATGGGCAGTTTCTTGCCTATTGGGAAGTCTGAGGTCTTCTGCCAGTGTTCAGTAGGTGTTCTGTAGGAGTTGTTCCACATATTCATGTATTTCTGATGTATTTGTGGGGAGGAAGATGATCTCCACATCTTACTCCACCATCTTGAAAGTCTCCCCTCCACTTTTCTTTATTGGATCAAAGCCATCTCTGTCTCAGTCTCTATCATATCTCACGTAGATAAGTAGACTAGCCTGTTAAATGATCTCCCAAATCCATGCTAGGTCTTGTTATGTTTTTTCCTCTACACTAAAGCCTGAATTACCTTTTTAAAATACACATCATTTCATACATCCATTGGCCAATTTTTACTAGTCCACAATGGCTTCATGTTACCCCATGGAGAAAGATTTAAATCTTTCACATTGCCATCAAGACTCTGCATGTGTGGGCTCTACTTCTTCAGATTCATCTCAAGTCTTTCTTCCTCTTTTTCCTGTACTTCAGCCATCCTGGACTTTCAGTTCCTCAAATCATCTATGTTCTTTCCTTTCCCAGGGCATTCACACATATTGTTTCCCCTCTGGAATAAATTCTTCTGCCTACCATCCATCTCACCTTCATTTTGGTGTTCTGTTGTACAGGTATCAGGATAAGTCGTCTTCAATAGCTTCTCTGCCTCTATCAATGCAGAAGCCTTCTTTACATTTCTCAAAGAATCCTATTCCTTTCCTTCTTAACACTTGGATCAGGTTGTAAATTGACATTTGTTAATGTAATTATTTAATTAATTCTGTCTCTTCTGGTGCAAATTTTGTTTTCATCACTATTTTATCTCCAAACTTTATTACACATTGTGAACTATAGTGATAAGCTCAGTGAATGTTTAACTGTAATCTCTTGTCTTAGGTCATACATTATACCTGGGGTCAGGGGACCTGTGTTCTCATTTGATATCTCTTATTATTTGGTGCATGAGCTTTTCAGAAATTGGCTTCCAAGTATTCATTTACTGCTTAACTTTGGGCAAGTTACTTTATGTGCCTTGAGGACTTTTTTTAATCTCCTAAAGAAGACTAACATTGCCACCTTATTTCACAGTTTTCATGGATATAAAATGAGATGATGTATATGAAAGTGCTGGATAGAAAACATTGTGGTTTTATAGAGTATAAGTTATTAACACCGTTAACATCTGGCTATGCCCTAAATTGTTCCAACCAGAGATAGCTCAATACTCATTAAAGCTTGATGACATTCTCTTCCCTAAGAGTTTTTTAAAAATCTTTGTAACATTTCTCTAAAATAGATTTTTGAAAATAGTCCAAGGCCTCTGATAGTTGTAACCTAGAGTAATAACACTGCTATACTACAAAATTTGAGAGTTTGGAAGATATTATAGACATAAAATAATCAAAAATCTTTAATAATATACACCAACTGGGCATTTTCCTTAGTGAGTAGTGCCAGAATTGTCAGTTTATAGCTAATACTAGGTTAAGTGAAATGATCAATATGTAACTAACAGTATCTTTGTAAGCCCGTAGGTATGCAGTTTGTTGGGCTTCCACATGTATGTGATCACAGTGCATCAGCAGTTGGCTAATGAGTGAACTGTTCTAATATCACCATTTTTGTTTTGAATTTTAAATACTCTGTTTAATTTAGCTGTTTTCTAAGCCTTTGCCAAAATTTTATCCTGTTGGAATTTTACTCTCAAGTGTAATTATTTTTAGTAACATGTTGATGTTCCAAAGGCATCTAAAGATAATAGTTAAATAAACAAAACAACCATTAGGTAATAGGAAAGTGTCAATGTGAGCATAATGTATTATTTTATTAATCATTGATGTATGTCAGTTCACTTGATGACATTAACTACAATGTTCATTTCTCAAGATTTCTTAATCAGGAAGCAATTATAATTTATGTATGAAAAATCTGTAAAAATGATATTGGTCTAAATAGTTGATTTTCCTGACATATTATTCACTTACGATTGCCAAATTCTGAATCATGTAGATTAAAAGGTCAGAAACTGGAAATCTGAAGGACAAAAAACATGAGTATCATTATCCAAGAGATAAACCCCAGATTGATGACATTAAGGATGATCACCCAGAGGGATGAAAGAGAGATTAAAAGGAACCTCAGGCATTTTCCTGTAATATCTTCAGAATGACAAATCACTGGAGCCTCCCAATTGAGTTTATTTGGCACCTAGAAAAGCTCTCTTTCACATAAAAAGGCAAAAAAAAAAAAAAAGACCCATTAAACCAGAAGACCAAATAAAATAGTTTCCTTTGGTTTTGCTAATTCAGTGGAGGATAATTATAGAGAGTTACTTGGAAAAAGCACAAAACAATATTTGCAACAAAACTGAACTCCACATAAAGACGCTTCGGAGAAAAGCAATCATTACTTTGATTAGATACTTGCTAAAAGAAGTTATAATAGACCTTAGAAAACATATTTTTATGACAGAACCACATATTCTAATTTCTCTTCTCTCTGCTATATCACATATATACTTATTAAAGTTGTTCTTGATGAGGATTTGGATGATGGTGACAAGTATGAGACAGCTCTCTTATATTTGGGATTCAAAGAGATGGTTTTATCAAAGCAAATTTTAAGAAAAAAATAGATGATTTCTACTTAACACTTTTTAAAATATCATTTCAGTTGCAAAGATGAGCTGTGTCCAGGTTGTGAGTTCTATTAGGTAAAGTTTAAAAAGCAAAATGGTATGATGATAGTCTTTACATTTTTTACCCCCACATTGTTTTTTTTTAAATAAATTTATTTATTTATTTATTTTTGGCTGTGTCGGGTCTTTGTTGCTGCGTGTGGGCTTTCTCTAGTTGTGGCAAGCGAGGGCTACTCTTTGTTGCGGTAGTATGCTTCTCATTGCGGTGCCTTCTCTTTGTTGTAGAGCATGGGCTCTAGGCGTGCAGGCTTCAGTAGTTGTGGCTCACGGGCTTAGTTGCTCCACGACATGGGGAATCTTCCTGGACCGGGGCTCAAACCCATGTCTCCTTCATTGGCAAGCAGGTTCTTAACCACTGTGCCCCCAGGGAAGTCCCCCCCACATTGGTTTTTATTTATATTATTGGTTATTTTTACTGTTAACCTTCATACATCATTTCTTCAATTGCAGAAGTATACGTTCACAGCAGTCAAATTTAGCTGGCACTTCAATTCTTTCATCTAACTTTGGCATCTACTTTCCCCATCACAAGGCTGCAATACTTTCTTCAAGCCCTCTGCTTAATACCTCTTACTCACTTGAAGATGAATATCTGCTTCCTCTTTCAATCAAGAGATGATTAGATTCCTTTAAATTTCAAACCTCCCTCCATATATAACAATACATTAATTTACAATGGTATACATGCTCACATTTTGTTCTCCAAGTTCATAGACTAATATATTCTATTCAAGGTCAAAGCCTATGCTTCTCTACTCCTCTCCCTGTAATGCCTTTCCTAAATTTGTGGCTAATTCCTACTTAGAGTCGTCATTTTGTTTGGTTGACATCTCCTCTGGAAGCCCTTCTTGGATTCCTTTTTTTCTTTTTTTTTTTTGACACTGAGTTGTCTCCTTTTGGGTTTTATGTTATCTAGTGTATATTTGTATTGATTTGCCAATTTTTTTTTACACTTAAGATATCCATAATTAAACTTCAAGTCATCTCTCCCATGCATATGTGCACTTCCCAAAACTTTAGATGTTCAGACCAAAAACACAGAAGCCATCCTTTCATCTATTCTTTTTTCCTAACCCCATATCTAATTCATCAGTAAATTCCAACAACTCTACCTTATATTATATCAAGGATATGACCTCATCCTTCTCTCCTTGGTTAGGATCTTGGTTCAAGGCACTAACACAGTCTGATAAATATTGATTCATCTTCTTCTTAACCAGTTTCCCTGTTTCTGTCCTTGCCTCTTATGTTCTCACAGGGATCAGAGTAATCCTTTTAAATCCTAACTCAGATGATGCCGTGATTTCACTCAAAATCTTCCAATGTTTTCACATTATCACTTAGAGTAAAACTCAAAGTCTTTTCATTGGCCTATAAGGCCTTGACCATGTTGTGGTCCTGACTACCCATCCAACTCATCTACCCTTCTTCACTTACTCTCTTTTCTTCAGCCACAATGGCCTAGTTGGTGACCTGTCAACATTCCCATAATCCTCTTGCTTCTGCTGCTTTGAACTTACTGTTCTCTGAAATCCTCTTCCTCCAGATATCTACATGGCCCACTCCTAGAGTCCTTCAGAGCTCTACTCAGTGTCACCTTATCAATGATGTCTACCCTAACTACCCGAGTTAAAATAGCTACCTCCTCTCACCTCTGGCACTTCCTATTTCTCTTAATTAGCCTTAATTTTTTCTTCATAGCACTTACCACTGTTTCACACAGTGCATATTTACGTATATATTTGTTTAATGACTGTGCTTCCAATTGGAAACTTCTGATATGGAAGAAACTCTTTTGTTCACTACTATAACCCTAAAAACTATAACGGTGCCTGAGAAATAGCAAAAACTCAAAAAAGTACATGTTGCCTGAAAACATTTAAATGCAATTGTGTTCTTATATATTAATTTCTCCTCTACTGGGAGATCCTTGAAGATAATAATTATTGATCATCTTTTTTCCCCCAGCACTGAGTATAGTAGATGTTCAATAAATATTTATTAAGTGGAATAAATTAGAAAATATTTCTCAAACTCTTATGTGCTCTTGTGTCTACAAATGAGGACCATGTTCCAAGAGATCTGACATTTCTGCTGGCATTGATTGTAGGACTAGATTTGGAGTGCATGCTTAAAGCTCACATATGGAAAGCAGAAATTCTCAAAACAATGAGCTCCTGATACAAATCATTTTACTCCCAAATGATATACATTTATTTAAAAAGAATATTTATTGGGCATCTGTATTGTTCTGGAACTTTGGGATTCATCAGGAAATACAACAGGCTAAAATCCCTGACCTTCTAGGGCTATATTTTAATGGGAAGGCACAGAGAACAACAATCAAAATAATAAAGAAGTAAGTTTTATGTTATTATAAAGGTAATACATACTACAAAAAATAAATAAACCAGGAAAACTAGGGATTGGTCAAGAAGGTGAGGAGTGGTGGTTTTGATATACTTAACTTTAACAGTACTGGATATGGTGAGGTTTTGTGTATGATTATTACCTTTGGTTCTTTTGAGATAAGAGCCAAAGGAATAATCATATGCAAAAGGGAGTGTGAAACAACACTATCTAGAAGGTCATCTTTTCCTTTCTAAAATTGGGAAAGGTTATGAAATCTCTTCACACTGCAACCATATAAGGCTAGCCTCAAAAACCTTATTGGATCACGTGCAAATTTGGGAAAAGTAACCCATCCAGCTCATGACACATTTCATGCATCTCTGAAACAGTACATAGAGTGTTTTAGATAATGACGTTTAACATCATTGCCAACACAGAGTTTCCATATTTGGATGCTTAATGCAGAACTGTTTCAAAACAGAAACACCGAGAACTCTCTATAACAAATATTTGTTAATATACAAGGGAGACCAGTAGAGTATGGACTAGTTTCAGTTGTGGGACAATTTGGGAACAAACTCTAATTGGAGATACAATTAAGCAGCTAATCACTAAGACAGTCTGAAATAAGACAGAAGATGCCACACTTTCTTTAGGCTACAAGTTTGTTTCGTTTTTAAAAAATAACAAAGATTAAGTTTTTAGTTAAGCATTAGTATTTGTTAATGACAGTTTAAATCATATATTTTGTTTAATAGAGAAATTGGTCTTTGCCTCAATTTGCCATATTATACATGTGTAAATTGATTACAAGTAGTTTTTTTTAAGATACTAAATTACATGCAATTCATTTCAAAGTGTGGGTTTAGCTTCTCACAACTAACTATATTATTTGGGGGGTTAAAAGGATTCCTTCTGTTGCTTTTAAGTAGAAACACCTTGAATCTGGAAGGTCGTAATCTCTACTTGTAGCCACCCTTGTGTTATTCTGAAGAAGACATCTAAAAAGCAAATTGTGAGCTGAACTGTGCCTGTGAGCTGAATTTCTGTAGGAATAAGCCCATTCCTACACACAGAGTCTTTTTTCTTTCTCTACTCTCTAGTAATTATTTTATTTTCTATTCTTTCTCTTTTATGTTTTAATTTCCATTTATTTATTTATTTATTTATTTTTTGCGGTGCGCGGGCCTCTCACTGTTGTGGCCTCTCCCATTGCGGAGCACAGGCTCCGGATGCGCAGGCCCAGCGGCCATGGCTCACGGGCCCAGCTGCTCCACGGCATGTGGGATCTTCCCGGACCGGGGCACGAACCCATGTCCCCTGCATCGGCAGGCGGACTCCCAACCACTGCGCCACCAGGGAAGCCCTCCTTTTATTTTTAAGATAAATTATCCAGGTTGAATAAATGGCATTACACGTAAAAGTTTTAGATATAGCTAAATGTAATAAGTTCTCTACTTCTCCTATTAAACACTGGTCATAAAAATTAATTAGAACTAAAATAAGACTTTGGTAGAAGCCACTCAGTTCTTGGATGACAGAAGGCTCTAAACAGAAATAGTATATACACAGGAGATTGGTTCAAGATGGCAGAGTAGAAGGATGTGTACTCACTCCCTCTTGCAAGAGCACCAGAATCAAAACTGACTGCTGAACAATCATCGACAGGAAGACACGGAACTCACCAAAAAAGATACCCCACATCCAAAGACAAAGGAGAAGCCACAGTGAGACGGTAGGAGGGGTACAATCACTATAAAATCAAATCCCGTACCTGAGGGTGGGTGACTCACAAACTGGTGTCCACCCACTGGAGTGAAGGTTCTGAGCCCCACGTGAGGCTTCCCAACCTGGGGGTCTAGCAACAGGAGGATGAATTCCTAGAGAATCAGACTTTGAAGGCTAGTGGGATTTGATTGCAGGACTTCAGCAGGACTGGGGGAAACACAGACACCACTCTCGGAGGGCACACACAAAGTAATGTGCACATTGGGACCCAGGGGAAGGAGCAGTGACCCCATAGGAAACTGAACAAGACCTACCTGCTAGTACTGGAAAGTCTCTGGCAGAGGCGGGGGGTGGCTGTGGCTCACCGCAGGGACAAGGACACTGGCAGCAGAAGTTAGGGGAAGTAGTCCTTGGCATGATCCCTCCCAGAGTCCACCATTAGCCCTAGCAAAGAGCCAGGTAGGCTTCAGTGTTGAGTCGTCTCAGGCCAAACAATCAACAGGGAGGGAACCCAGCACCATCAGCAGACAAGCAGATTAAAGTTTTACTGAGCTCTGCCCACCAGAGCAACACCCAGCTCTACCCACAACCAGTCCCTGCCATCAAGAAACTTACACAAGCCTCCTAGGTAGCCTCATCCACCAGAGGGCAGAGAGCAGAAGCAAAAAGAACTACAATTCTGCATCCTGTGGAACGAAAACCACATTCAAGAAAGACAGACAAAATGAAAAGGCAGAGGACTATGTATCAGATGAAGGAACAAGATAAAACCTTAGAAAAACAACTAAATGAAGTAGAGATAGGCAACCTTCCAGAAAAAGAATTCAGAATAATGATAGTCAAGATGACCCAGGACCTTGGAAAAAGAATGGAGGCAAAGACTGAGAAGATGCAAGAAATGTTTAATAAAGACCTAGAAGAATTAAAGAGCAAACAAACAGAGATGAACAATACAATAACTGAAATGAAAACTACACTAGAAGGAATCAATAGCAGAATAACTGAGGCAGAAGAACAGATAAGTGACCTGGAAGACAGAATGGTGGAATTCACTGCTGCAGAACAGAATAAACAAAAAAGAATGAAAAGAAATGAAGACAGCCTAAGAGACCTCTCGGACAACATTAAACGCAACAACATTCCCATTATAGGGGTCCCAGGAGGAGAAGAGAGAGAGAGAGAGAGAGAGGACCAAAAAAAAATATTTGAGAGATTAGAGTCAAAAATTTCCCTAACATGGGAAAGGAAATAGCCACCCAATTCCAGGAAGCGCAGAGACTCGCAGGCAGGATAAACCAAGGAGAAACATGCCGAGACACATAGTAATCAAATAGGCAAAAATTAAAGACAAAGAAAAATTATTGAAAGCAACAAGGGAAAAATGACAAATAACATACAAGGGAACTCCGATAAGGTTAACAGCTGATTTCTCGGCAGAAACTCTACAAGCCAGAAGGGAGTGACATAATATATTTAAAGTGATGAAAGAGAAAAATCTACAACCAAGATTACTCTACCCAGCAAGGATCTCATTCAGATCGATGGAGAAATTAAAACCTTTACAGACAAGCAAAAACTAAGAGAATTCAGCATCACCAAACCAGCTATACAACAAATGCTGCAGGAACTTCTCTAGGTAGGAAACACAAGAAAAGGAAAAGACCTACAATAACAAACACAGAACAATTAAGGAAATGGTAATAGGAACATATATATCAATAATTACCTTAAATGTAAATGGATTAAATGCTCCAACCAAAAGACATAGACTGGCTGAATGGATACAAAAGCAAGACCCATATATATGCTGTCTACAAGAGAACCAGTTCCGACCAAGTGACACATACAGACTGAAAGGGGATGGAAAAAGATATTCCATGCAAATAGAAATCAAAAGAAAGCTGGAGTAACAGTTCTCATATCAGACAAAATAGACTTTAATTAACAAAGACTATTACAGGAGGCAAAGAAGGACACTACATAATGATGAAGGGATCAATCCAAGAAGAAGATATAACAATTGTAAATATTTATGCACCCAACATAGGAGCATCTCAATACATAAGGCAAATGCTAACAACCATAAAAGGGGAAATCGACAGTAACACAGTAATAGTAGGGGACATTAACACCGCACTTTCACCAATGGACAGATCATCCAAAATGAAAATAAATAAGGAAACACAAGCTTTACATGATACATTAAACAAGATGGACTTAATTGATATTTACAAGACATTCCATCCAAACACAACAGAATACACTTTCTTCTCAAGTGCTTATGGAACATTCTCCAGGATAGATTACATCCTGGGTCACAAATCAAGCCTCGGTAAATTTAAGAAAATTGAAATCATATCAAGCATCTTTTCTGACCAAAATTCTGTGAGATTAGAAATCAATTACAAGGAAAAGAACATAAAAAAACACAAACACATGGAGGCTAAACAATACACTCCTAAGTAACCAAGAGATCACTGAAGAAATCAAAAAGGAAATAAAAAAACACCTAGAGACAAATGGCAACGAAATCATGACAATCCAAAGCCTATGGGATGCAGCAAAAGCAGTTCTAAGAGGGAAGTTTATAGCAATAAAATCCTATCTGAAGAAACAAGAAAAAACTCAAACAATCTAACCTTACACTTAAAGGAACTAGAGAAAGAAGAACAAACAACACCCAAAGTTAGCAGAAGGAAAGAAATCATAAAGATCAGAGCAGAAATAAATGAAATAGAAACAAAGAAAACAGTAGCAAAGATCAATAAAACTAAAAGTTTGTTCTTTGAGAAGGTAAAATTGATAAACCAGTAGCCAGACTCATGAAGAAAAAGAGGGAGAGGACTCAAATCAATAAAATTAGAAATGAAAAAGGCGAAGTCCAATGGACACCGCAGAAATACAAAGCATTCTAAGAGACTCCTACAAGCAACTCTGTGCCAATAAAATGGACAACCTGGAAGAAATGGACAAATTCTTAGAAAAGTGTAACCTTCCAAGACTGAACCAGGAAGAAATAGAAAATATGAACAGACCAATCACAAGTAATGAAATTGAAACTGTGCTTAAACATCTTCCAACAAACAAAAGTCCAGGACCAGATGGCTTCAGAGGTGAATTCTATCGAACATTTAGAGAAGAGCTAACACCCATCCTTCTCAAACTCTTCCAAAAAACTGCAGAGGAAGGAAAACTCCCAAACTAATTCTATGAGGCCACCATCACCCTGATACCAAAACCAGACAGAGATACTACAAAAAAAGAGAATTACAGACCAATATCACTGATGAATATAGATGCAAAAATCCTCAACAAAAGACTAGCAAACAGAATCCAACAACACATTAAAGGGTCATACACCACGATCAAGTGGGATTTATCCCAGGGATGTAAAGATTCTTCAATATATGCAAATCAATGTGATACACCATATTAACAAATTGAAGAATAAAAACCACATGATCATCTCAATAGATGCAGAAAAAGCTTTTGACAGTATTCAACACCTATTTATGATAAAAACTCTCCAGAAAGTGGGCATAGAGGGAACTTACCTCAACATAATAAAGGCCATATACAGCAAACCCACAGCAAACATCATTCTCAATGGTGAAAAACTGAAAGCATTTGCTCTAAGATCAGGAACAAGACCTGGATGTCCACTCTCGCCACTATTATTCAAAATAGTTTTGGAAGTCCTAGCCATGGCATTCAGAGAAGAAAAAGAAATAAAAGGAATACAAATTGGAAAAGAAGTAAAACTGTCACTGTTTGCAGATGACATGATACTATACATAGAAAATCCTAAAAATGCCACCAGAAAACTACTAGAACTCATCCATGAATTTGGTAAAGTTGCAGGATACAAAATTAGCGCACAGAAATCTCTTGCATTCCTGTACACTAACAACAAAAGATCAGAAAGAGAAATTAGGAAACAATCGCATTCACCATTGCAACCAAAAGAATAAAATACCTAGGAATAAACCTACCTAAGGAGGTAAAAGACCTGTACTCAGAAACCTATAAGACACTGGTGAAAGACATCAAAGGTGACACAAACAGATGGAGAGATATACCATATTCTTGGATTGGGAGAATCAATATTGTGAAAATGACTATACTACCCAAAGCAATCTACAGATTCAGTGCAATCAAATTACCAGTGACATTTTTTATAGAACTAGAACAAAAAATCTTAAAATTTGTATGGAGACACAAAAGACCCTGAATAGCCAAAACAGTCTTAAGGGAAAAAAGCAGAGCTGGAGGAATTAGACTCCCTGACTTCAGACTATACTACAAAGCTACAGACACAAATCAAGACAATATGGCACTGGCACAAAAACAGAAATATAAATCAATGGAACAGGATAGAAAGCCCAGAGATAAACCCGCACACATATGGTCAGCTAATCTATGACAAAGGAGGCAAGTATATATAATGGAGAAAAGGCAGCCTCTTCAATAAGTGGTGCTGGAAATACTGGACAGCTACATGTAAAAGAATGAAATTAGAACACTCGCTAACACCATACACAAAAATAAACTCAAAATGGATTAGAGACCTAAATGTAAGACCAGACACTATAAAACTCTTAGAGGAAAACATAGGAAGAGCTTACTTTGACATAAATCACAGCAAGATCTTTTTTGATCCACCTCCTAGAGTAATAGAAATAAAAACATAAATAAACAAATGGGACCTAATCAGACTTAAAAGCTTTTGTCCAGCAAAGGAAACTACGGACAAAACAAAAAGACAATCCCCAGAATGGGAGAAAATATTTGCAAACAAATCAATGGACAAAGGATTAATCTCCAAAATATATAAACAGTTCATACAACTCAGTATTAAAAAAACAAAAACCCAGTCAAAAATGGGCAGAAGACCTAAATAGACATTTCTCCAAAGAAGACATACAGATGGCCAAGAAGCCTGTGAAAAGCTGCTCAACATCATTAATTATTAGAGAAATGCAAATCAAAACTACAATGAGGTATCATCTCACACCAGTTATAATGGGCATCATCAGAAAATCTACAAACAACAAATGCTGGAGAAGGTGTGGAGAAAAGGGAACCCTCTTGCACTGTTGGTAGTAATGTAAAGTGATACAGCCTCTATGGAGAATAGTATGGAAGTTCCTTAAAAAACTAAAAATAGAATTACCATATGACCCAGCAATCCCACCACTGGGCATATACCCAGAGAAAATCATAATTCAAAAAGACACATGTACCCCAATTTTCATTGCAGCACTATTTACAATAGCCAGGTCATGGGTGCAACCTAAATGTTCATCAGCAGAGGAATGGATAAAGAAGATGTGGTACATATATACAATGGAATATTACTCAGCCATAAAAAGGAACGAAATTGGGTCATTTGTAGAGTCATGGATGGATCTAGAGACTGTCTTACAGAGTGAAGTAAGTCAGAAAGAGAAAAACAAATATCATATATTAACAAATATATGTGGAATCTAGAAAAACGGTACAGATGAACCAGTTTACAAGGCCGAAATAGAAACACAGATGTAAAGAACAAGCATATGGACACCAAGGGGAGAAAGTGGTGGTGGTGGGGTGGTGCTGGTGGGATGAATTGGGAGATTGGGATTGACATATATACACTAATATGTATAAAATAGGTAACTACTAAGAAACTGCTGTATAGGAAATAAATAAATTTAATTTAATTTAAAAGAAATAGTGTATACAGTTAACATGGTGACTTTATTTACTCAGTATGATACCAGAAAGAAATGTATGCTTAGTAGCATCGTTTGGTCAAGATGATGAAGTCTAAGCTTAATTAGAGACTTCAGACATTTAAGTATGCTATCTTAAAAATTTTATTTATTATTACTTCTCTTACTACTACTACTATTATTGTTATTAGTATTAATACCATCACCACTACTACTACCATTACCGTTATTAATTCTACTTATGAAACTACTACCTCTATTCTTGTTGCTACTACCTTTAATGTTAACTCTACAACCATTATTACTACTGCTGCTGCTACTATGACTACTCCTCCTCTTCCTCCTATTACTACTGCTATCACCATGGTTGCTACTATTGCTGTTATTATTATTACTACTATGACTGGTACTCAGTGAGCTCTTTATATGCTACTGGGGTACATGGCATTCCATTTTGTATAAAGTATATTATTAAATCTTATATAATCTACCTATCCTTATTCCTACCTTTCAAGATGAGAAAAGAAAATCTCAGAGGGGATAACAACATATCAAGCTTACAGAAGACAACAGGTTAGAGAGTATGGACTCAAATCAAGGTGCATAAGATTCTAAATCCTGCGTATTTTTCACTACGTTCTGTTGTATCATATGATGAGTTTCATGGTCAGAGAAGTTCACCTTCACAAGCCCCCTTATACAGGGAAGCTTTAACAGACAAACCAGGAGATGTAGTTGCTGCAAAATATACGTAATGTTTAGGGGAATCACTAAGTTTGCATGAATAGAAACTGTTTTATTGTGAGTGACATTTTTTATTGGGGTAAAAATCACAAAACATGAAATCTACCCTCAAAATTTTAAGTGTACATTACAGTATTCTTAACTGTAAGCAAACACTGTACAGCATATCTCTAGAACTTTTCGTCTTGCATGATTGGAATTTTACAGCTATTGAACAGCATCTCCTCATTTCCCCCACCCTCAAAGCCCTGTAACCACATTCTACTTTCTGCTTCTATGAGTTTGACTTTGGATTCCTATGAGTTTGACTTTGGATTCCTCATGTAGGTGGAGGCATTCAGTATCTATCCTTCTGTGACTGGCTTATTTCAGTTAGCATGTCCTCAAGATTTACACATGTTTTAGCATATGACAAGATTTCCTTCTTTATGTGGTTGAATAATATTGCATTGTGTATATATATATGTATCTCACATTTCTTTATTCATCTGTCAGTAGACATTTGGGATGATTTGACCTCTTGGCTCTTATGAACAATACTTCAATGAACATAGTATAAATATCTATTTGAGACCCTGATTTCAATTCTTTTGAATAAATACCCAGAAATAGGATTGCTAGATCATATAGTAGGTTTATTTTTAATTTTTTGAGGAACCTCCATGTTGTTTTCCGTAGTGGCTACACTATTTAACATTCCCACTAACAGTAGATAAGGGTTCCAATTTCTCTACATGCTTGCCAACACTTGTTATTTTCTGTTTTTTTTGTTCTGTTTTGTTTTGTTATTAATGATCTTCTTAACAGATGAAAACTAACATCTTGACATTATTTTGGCTTGCATTTCACTGATGATTAGCGGTGCTGGGCATCTTTTCATGGACCTGGTGGCCATTTGTATGTCTTTTTATATGAATCATATATTAAATAGTATATAATGCTATGGGAAAATATTTTAATAAATGAATAGTGTGCTTTCATATGTGTTTGCAAATCATGATTATGCTACAGATATCAGTGAATTCTGCAAATTTATGTGACATGATGATTAACTTATTTATTCTAACCCAATATTTTTCATTTTTTTGTCAGGTTTGAAAATGCTGGCTAATGTTATCATTATATATAAAATAAAGTTTTAATTTTGCACATTGGTTAGTTATTTGAGAAAGCACACAAAAACATCATGCAATCATGTGTCATATTTTTGGAAACCGTTGAGGAGGAATAAAATTATTTCATTGAAATTGACAAGGTCTATACTTGGACCTTGAGGTAATATCTACTTAAATTGTTATTTTATTTTAACAAATAATATTTATTATTGATAGTTTAAGAAATCCAATTTTTTAACCCAGAAATTGGCCTCTGCCTTAACTCACTAATTAAAAAAAAAAAAAAATGGAGTGAACTTCAAGTAGAAGCTCATTAATATTTCAGTAAGATGTATATTTATAAACATAAGTCTGAATAGACAAATTAAATCTAACATATAGCTGGAAAGAAACAAAACCCCTGGTTGAATTTCTGTTAGGAATTAGAAAAATATTAAACATTTAATTAAATTAAATCTGGGTATACATGTCAACACAAGTACCCTACAATATAGAAAATCAACAGAAAAAGGACATAGAATAGCATGAAAATCCTTAGTGGTTCAAAGGCTACAGAATGTCAAGTTATAATTTGAACACTCAGGCAGATGTAATCCCAGAAATTTCTAAGTTGTTTTGGATGGTAATTTTGTGTATGACATTAATATGCATTTGTAACTGACTCACTTATGCCTGAGGCATATGCTTTTGGCACTTTCATATTCCTTCTCATCTACAACCTGCTTTATTCTTCTGTGGGCCAAGGACATATATAGCAGCCAAACAAACTAATTTATCATTATATTATTGTTTTTGTACCTATATCTCCATGATTTCTCTTGAGTATATGTGCTCATGTAGACCCATATCAATGCATATTTATGCATCAAAAAACAGACTAAGGCAGTGATGTTGAGTACAGTGGGCATGGGTTTTAGATGAAACAAACCTCAGTTTTAACCTCAGTTATGCCACTTGGTAGCTTTGACAAGTTAATTTACCCCTGTGAGTCTCAGTTAACTCATACATGTAATGGAATTAATAATCTTACGTTTAGGCTTGTTATAAGTAGTAAATGAGATAGCATATAATACACTTTGCATTTTCTTTGCACACAGTGGGTTTAAAACTCATAAGTATAAAAGCAAAATGATAACAAATTAGTCTAATGTGTTATGTTAGGAAAAAAGTAAATATTTATGGTCCAAATATATTTTATATATTTTACTATTTAAATTACACTACTGAATTATATTGAAGAAGCACCAACAAATTTATTAAAACATATTCTATTCACTTGTTTAATCTTTATTGTTTTTTATAAATTACAAAAATAATACTACAGCACATTATCATGGTAACTAAAAATGTGCAGTTCTATAAATAAAAACTTAAATTTCTCTTTTTTATCTCCCCTCAATATTCCTGAACTGGAGTTCATTTATATTCCTTTTTGTTTAGAAAAATATGCATACAAATGTATACTTGTTCATTTTTTCCTTAGCTTTTTTAAAAATAATGCAGAAATGTTATGTATGTGACTTCCTAATTTCACTCCAGGACAGCATAAACATTTAATTCATTCTTTTTAAATTGCTGCATAATATTCCATTTAATGTACTTTTCATAATTTAGTTAATCAAATCTGTACTCATGGACATTCTACTTAAATATATGTCTTAAAGAAATATGCATTGTATATCAAAAATAATAGGAAAGGTAAGTGTAAAAATCAAACACACAGGAAATTAGTCATAAACGTGAACTGAAGAAAGTATGGTTTATTTCTAATGGGCTCATATCTTTAAGGTTATAGTAAATAAAACATTCAGTACAATTTTATGACATGAGAAAAATTACCAGTTTATATACTCTGTGTACTCTATCTCCCAAAGATAAAATGTCTTGGAAGAGTCTGAAGAAATAGTTGGTGGCAAGAAGTTGTTGACATAGACAAAGCTGTAATTTCCTAAATGGTATCAATAATAAATTTGTGACAAGTTAACTGGGGAAAAAAAAGTATTGATTAGACCTCTGGAACATAATCTTGGATTTCCCATCACTAAGTGCGTAATGAGTTTGAGTTGGGGTATAAATAATAAGCAACCTCATTAGAAAGCGACTCATCCTGAGGTGTCATGGGCATTCCTGTTGCATTACCTCATAGCATAGTTTAGCTGTAGTCAAAAACCCTAAATTACTCTTCAATTTGTGTGCCTTTCTCTAAGAAAAACAAAGAGGTATTTCTACTTTTTTGTGGAAATGGAGTGGGATAGGGAATTGTACAGCAACTCAGGCATATCTATATTTCAAAGAAATTGAAAGGGACTCCATCTCCATGAGTAGGAAAAAAAAAATGAGGCAGTTGGGGTATTATTCTTTCCTTTCCTCTCCTCCTTATTTCTTTTTATTCTTCTTTTTTCCTTTGCCTTACCCATTTTCTTCTGCTGCTGCAGCTCTTTTTCTGTTTCCTTTTTGTTTTTCTCTTCCAGATTTTGCCTTGTCCTGCTTATGCTAATTTCTATCTAGGAGAATTTACACGTGTATCTCACTATTTCTGTGTTACATAGTGTCCGAGAATGGCTGACTCCAGAGGTGAGGTAAATTAAATTAGCAAGTGAACCGCTTGCTCCTAAAACAGGATGCATTTCTGGGAAAGTCCTCTAGATGTCTGACCTGCGCACGTATTCCGAGGTTGTGCCATTTACACACTCTCCCTGAGAGCACACAATTTCAAGCTAACAATTCCCTTTTGAAAGAAAACATTTCATTCACAACATTCATCCATCTATCAAAGTTATTTTTCTTCTGAGATGCACGACAGTCCAGAAACTGTTGTGTCATGAGTCTGTCATTGCTCTTAAAATGACATTGGATATACTATAGGAAAGCATTTCAAATCAAGTCATGGAACAGCTCACATAAAATAGCAGCTGTTTTTGAGTCACTTTACAATACTATGTAAATAAAACAGTTCTGGCAGCTGGAAGAACAAAACGGTCTTTGATAACACTAATTATTTATTATGACTGCTTTGATGTAGCATTTATAGGAACACAAGATATATTTTTAAAAGCCAGAAGGAAATTAAAAGTAAACAAAAGAATTGCACTCCTGACCAAATTCTTTGCCTCAAGGTTATTATAATCGGGCAGCTGCTAGATTTTTTTTCATATTCTTTCAATTTCATGGTTCTGGCTTCTCTATCAGATGTGCACAGAATTACTAGAATGTTTAAAATAACTTGATGTAGGAAAAATGTCATTTTTTTCAGTAAAATTAAAATCAAACATTGATAACCAAATGTATATCGATTATGAAATTACCTCCAATCCTCATTCCTTAAGTTTTATTAATAGGGATTTTTTTTCCCTAAGCACTTTCCTTGTTGAGTGTCTTTAAGGTAAATATTCTTTAATATTGGGACATGAATGGGAAAAGAAAGTAAGATCCTAGTAATGGAAGAAATGTGCTTAAACATTTAATTTTTTTTGATGAAATCCTTACAAGTGAGAACTCAAAATGTGGGAATAAGGTCTCCCTATTTTTACCACTTACATAGAGAAAACACATATACTCAAAGAAATGGTTGATTAAAGAAAAAATGTGTTGTTAATAATGGCTTGAGATGATATATGCCTAATATATGTTGTTTTATATTAATATATATGGCTGAAAATGGAAGTTCTTTAAGATCGGATAATCTTCCCCATTTCCACACCTAGTTGCAGGTGATTTATTGAAATGGGTTTAATGGACAGTTGAACATGTCAGAGAAGTGTAAAATAACTCTCCCTGTGTCTCGTGAAATAGGTATTTAAAGAGGGAGGGAGTTCTTTATGTGTCTGCATTAAGCAAAGCATGGGGACTAGAGAATGGAAGTGTCTCTGAGAACTCTAGAGCTGTTGTATTTGTTACAGTCAGGCAAACCAAAGGGAGAAACTGTGGTTTTCCCGAAGGTAAATGGAATTGATGGTGGGGGTGGATTCCTGAAACCCCCTGCAACTAAGTGTGGAAATGGGGATGATTATCCGATCTTAAGGAACTTACATTTTCAGTCATATGTATTAATATAAAACAAAATATATTAGGCATATATCATCTCAAGCCATTATTAGCAACACATTTCTTCTTTAATCAACTATTTCTTTGAGTATATGTGTTTTCTCTATGTAAGTGGTAAAAATAGGGAGACCTTATTCCCACATTTTGAGTTCTCACTTGTAAGGATTTCATCAAAAAAAAATTAAATGTTTAAGCACATTTCTTCCGTTACTAGGATCTTACTTTCTTTTCCCATTCATGTCCCAATATTAAAGAATATTTACCTTAAAGACACTCAGAGTCACATGACTAGATGCTCTGGTAAATGATCCAGGGCACAAGAGGAATGTGGAGAAGAAATGCAGACTAGATAATTACAAAAGATGGGAACACAAAACCCGAAGTGTGCTTCTCACTGTTTCCTGAACTCCCCTTCTGGGCTTTTCATTCTTTTATTATTGCTCTTTATATTAGCATTTCCCTCTCCCGTTTTTCTCATATATTATCTTGTGTCTGAAATACATGTCTCCCATTCTTGAAATGCAAAGTCTTTACACTCCCTTATCACTGTTGGCATTTTGGGCCTAATGATTCTTTGTTGGGAGGCTGTCCTGTGTATGTACCATGTTTAGCAGCATCCCTAGCCACTACCTACTAGAAACCAGTAATAACCTCTTCTCCCCAAGTTGTGGCAACCAAAAATATCTCCAGACGTTGCCAAATGTCCCCTGTGATTTTGGGGAAAATTCATCCACTGTTCTATGTAATTTATTGCCTCTTGCTTTGATTTGTAGTTAATATATGCTGATTTCAACTGAATTCTATAGATATTTTTGATTCCTCCTTAGTTGCTGGGGATGCAAAAAGGAATTAAAATATGTAAAACTTTCATCTAATATTGGAGTAGATTATTATTAGGTATCTTTGCACGTGTTTACCTTTAGTTTCTTAGAGGAAAATAATTAATGAAAACAACTGACATTTATTGATAGCTTTTTCTATGTATCCAGCTCTGTTCTAGGTGCTTTTAGATGTATTCACTCACTTAATTCTTATAACAACCTATGTATCAAACCATTACTATCTTATATTCCCTATCCTTCATTCTTTCTTTCAGCAGCCAGTACTGTATTTTATTTTGTTTGTTACTTAATGGATATTTACTGCTTGATTAATGGGAATAGGGCTCTATACCTGGAAATCCACTATTCTTTAACTTGTGTGTGCATGTTTCTTTTCTCACCATCTTTTCTGCTTTCCTAAGGAATGGTAGCATATACCAGCACCCTTATAAATGTATGATAGGCTAATTGTAAACTATTTTTAGGTTTTTGGAAAGAAAATCACTTATCAAGAACATGTCATGCTTGTTTTTGTCCAAATTGAGAAAGTTTTTCATTGGCAATAAAAAAGTTCCTGCAAACTTCAGTAGTTATAATATCCTCCCCAATTGTTTTCTTCTGTCACATCAAATCAAATTCACTGCTTTTTCAATTATTCTTATTTTCCAAAATAGGCATCTCGTAACTTTGAAATGAAGAATAAGGTACAGGTTTACAGATGTGCAGAGACTGTAGCCAGGATGTTTGAACTTAAAATTGCCACATGGACTGAGATTAAAGTTGAAGTGAGAAGGGTGAACTCAGTTCTGACTATTGCCAGGAGACCTGCTAGAGCCCAGAGCTGCTGCTGCCTTAAAGCCCTCCTTTATCTGCAGTCAGCTTAGAGGTCACACAGAGATAAGGGAAGCTGCAGTTGTGCTGGGAGAGTGGGTAGCTCATAAACAAAGTCAGCACTTTGGCCTCTTTATCGGTGTTGTGAGACAGGGCAGTAAGCTGTGCAGTGTTTAAATGGCTCCTAATTGTAATTGCCTTGACATTTGTCTAGTAGATACCCCCTTGGGATGTGGTAGGATATTTCCTCCCTGAGCAAGACTGACCAAAATGTTCTTTCTAAAATGTATGCCTCATTGCACTGATCCTACCACATGTTTTGAATTATGCTAGGTCAATATTCAGGTGAGAGGGAGCAGATATATCTACTACTTAAGAAGTGGAAGCTTTTCCCTCCATACTTGCTTATAAAAAGATACTCACTTGTATGTCTGCAAAAATACAGATATCTTCAGATGTCTGGGTTCCAGCCCAGACCTACAGATCAGAATTTTCAGGGGAGTGGCTTAGTAAAACAATTATAAGCAAGTAAACAATATTATTCATTTATCAGATATCACTGATGATCCCTATAATAATTTTTAAAATATTAATGGAAGGATAATGGTATAAAAATATTATGAATTTCTTTAGAACTCTTTTCTTACCTACTCATTACTGAAGACTGTATCTCAGAGGTTAGCCTTGCTATACACTGATGTTATAAAAAGATTATAATGTTATTATATGCATTATATATAAATGCAATATACACGAAATATTATATATAATCTATTATACATGTATATAATATACTTATTATATACTATTATATATTAACATATTATATATTAAAGAGAGAGGAAAAAGTGGTAGATTTCATCTCTAATGTAATCATAATGTTTTGATCACAAGAAATAATTGGAGATTGAAAGAGCCTTTGAGCACAGATATTGAAATCAGGCAGGATAGCCTTCAAATTCTGTTCTGTTCACTTATAGACAAGCTATAATTGTTGTTGTTATTTTTAAAATTTATTTTGTTTATTTATTTATTTTGGTTGCGTTGGGTCTTCTTTGCTGTGCGTGGGCTTTCTCTAGTTGCAGCAAGGTGGGGGCTGCTCTTCGTTTCGGTGCGTGGGCTTCTCATTGCGGTGGCTTCTCTTGTTGTGGAGCACGGGCTCTAGACGCATGGACTTCAGTTGTTGTGGCACGTGGGCTCAGTAGTTGTGGCTCGTGGGCTCTAGAGCACAGGCTCAGTAGTTTTGGCACATGGACTTAGCTGCTCTGCAACATGTGGGATCCTCCTGGACCAGAGCTTGAACCTGTGTCCCCTGCATTGTCAGGCAGATTCTTAACCACTGCACCACCAGGGAAGTCCCTTGTTTTGTTATTATTGTTGTTATTTTGTCTTGGCCCAAGGAGACAATAATAAAGTGCTTTAAGTAATGAATGTTTACATCTGATATCATGACAACTGGAATATCTGAATAACCTCCATACCCTGCAACCTCTTCTAGCAAAGAGAGAGAGAAGGAAGGATGAAGGAAGAGAAAAGGGACAATAAAGATAAAAAGACCTCTTTAGGATGCTTGGACATGACATAAAGGAACAGAATACAAACCAAACACCAGCAGAAAATTTGGCACAGGGTATATGACTAGGGAATTCACAGAAGGTACCAAGGTGCAGTGGATTTATGAAGACATGTTCAAACTCATTAAATGAGGGAAATACAAATCAAAGCAATAATGACATAATATTTCATATCCAGCTGACTGGCAAACATTTAAAAATCTGACGTCTGGTGAGATTTTATTTTATATAACAACTTTGGAGAAAAATTTGGCAATATCTAATAAAGCTTTTGAAGCAGTGCATGTTCTCAACAATTGCACTCTTTTTTTTTTTTTTTTTTTTTTTTTTTGCGGTACGCGGGCCTCTCAATGCTGTGGCCTCTCCCGTTGCGGAGCACAGGCTCCGGACGCACAGGCTCAGCGGCCATGGCTCATGGGCCCAGCCGCTCCGCAGCATGTGGGATCTTCCCGGACCGGGGCACGAACCCGTGTCCCCTGAATCGGCAGGCTGACTCTCAACCACTGCGCCACCAGGGAAGCCTGCACTCTTTTTATATACCTTAAAATAGTGCTTCTCAAACTCTAACATGCTTCTGAATCACCTGGGGATATTGTTCCAATGGAGAAATGCAGGTTCTGTTTATAAGGCCTGGAGTGAGGCCTGAGGGTCTACATTTCTAACAAGCTCCCTGTTGATGCCAATTCTGCTAAGCCATGGACTAGCAAGATTTAGGGAATCGCTTGCTGTGTACAGGTGGGAGCTGTACAAGAAATTTGATTGAAATATTAATTATAATACCAAGAAATTGGAATTATACATATACATATTTTGTAAGAGTTTGAGAGCAAGTACGGGGATAACATTCTCCAGATTTACGGCAATGGTTATCTTCAGAGAATAAGAGAAAATGATTCAATGAGGAGGGTTATGGAGGAGCTAAAATTGCGTGTTATCTATGTATGTGTATGAAATATTAGCTGGGTAGTAGGTACATGGGTTTTTGACATATGGGTTTTCATCACCATTTTTGAATGCTTTAGGATACTATATAACATTAAAAAAACCAGAAAGAGCCTAACCCATCCTAAACAGTAGCAGAGTGGTATTTTTTTTAATAATGTTAATTCTTTAAATTTATAGTCCATTTTTCAGCTTTCAGAGCTTTTGTTTTTCTTTTTTAACATTTTTATTGCAGTATAATTGCTTTACAGTGTTGTGTTAGTTTCTGCTGTATAACAAAGTGAATCAGCTATACATATACATATATCCCTATATCCCCTCCCTCTTGTGTCTCCCTCCCACCCTCCCTATCCCACCCCTCTAGGTGGTCACAAAGCACCGAGCTGATCTCCCTGTGCTATGTGGCTACTTCCCACTAGCTATCTGTTTTATATTTGGTAGTGTATATATATCAATGCCACTCTCTCACTACTTCCCAGCTTACCGTTCCTCCTCCCCATGTCATCAAGTCCGTTCTGTACGTCTGCATGTTTATTCCTGTCCTGCCCCTAGGTTTATCAGAACCGTTTTTTTTTTTTTTAGATTCCATATGTATGTGTTAGCATACGATATTTGTTTTTCTCTTTCTGGTTTAACTTCACTCTGTATGACAGACTCTAGGTCCATCAACCTCACTACAAATGACTCAGTTTCGTTTCTTTTTATGGCTGAGTAATATTCCATTGTATATATGTGCCACATCTTCTTTATCCATTCATCTGTTGATGGACACTTATGTTCGTTCCCTGTCCTGGCTGTTGTAAATAGTGCGGCAGTGCACACTGTGGTACATGACTCTTTTGAATTATGGTTTTCTCAGGGTTTATGCCCAGTAGTGGGATTGCTGGGTCGTATGGTAGCTCTACTTTTAGTTTTTAAAGGAACTTACATACTGTTCTTCATAGTGGCTGTATCAATTTACATTCCCAACAACAGTGCAAGACGGTTCCCTTTTCTCCACACCCTCTCCAGCATTTATTGTTTGTAGATTTTTTGATGATGACCATTCTGACAGTGTGAGATGATACCTCATTGTAGTTTTGATTTGCATTTCTCTAATGATTAGTGATGTTGAGCATCCTTTCATGTGTTTCTTGGCAATCTGTATATCTTCTTTGGAGAACTGTCTATTTAGGTCTTCTGCCCATTTTTGGATTGAGTGTTTTTTTGATATTGAGCTGCATGAGCTGCTTGTATATTTTGGAGATTACTCCTTTGTCAGTTGCTTCATTTGTAAATATTTTCTCCCGTTCTGAGGGTGGTCTTTTCGTTTTGTTTTTGGTTTCCTTTGCTGTGCAAAAGCTTTTACGTTTCATTAGGTCTCATTTATTAGGTCTCATTTATGTTTTTATTTCCATTTCTCTGGGAGGTGGGTCAAAAAGGGGCTTTCAGTGATCTATGTCATAGAGTGTTCTGCCTGTGTTTTCCTCTTAGACTTTTAAGATGTCTGGCCTTACATTTAGGCCTTTAATCCATTTTGAGTTTCTTTTTGTGTATGGTATTAGGGAGTGTTCTAATTTCATTTTTTTTTCCATGTAGCTGTCCAGTTTTCCCAGCATCACATACTGAAGAGGCTATCTTTTTTCCTTTGTATATTCTTGACTCCTTTATCAAAGATAAAGTGACCATATGTGCGTGGTTTATCTCTGGGCTTTCTATCCTGTTCCATTCATCTGTATTTCTGTTTTTGTGCCAGTACCATACTGTGTTGATTACTGTAGCTTTGTAGTATAGTCTGAAGTCTGGGAGCCTGGTAACTCCAGCTCCGTTTTTCCTTCTCAAGATTGCCTTGGCTATTCGGGGTCTTTTGTGTTTCCATACAAACTGTGAATTTTTTTGTTCTAGTTCTGTGAAAAATGCCATTGGTAGTTTGATAAGGATTGCATTGAATCTGTACATTGCTTTGGATAGTATAGTCATTTTCACAATGTTGATTCTTCCAATCCAAGAACATGATATATCTCTCCATCTGTTTGTATCATCTTTACTTTCTCTCATGTGCGTCTTATAGTTTTCTGCATACAGGTCTTTTGTCTCCTTAGTTAGGTTTATTCCTAGGTATTTTATTCTTTGTGTTGCAATGGTAAATGGGCGTGTTTCCTTAATTTCTCTTTCAGATTTTTCATCATTAGTGTATAGGAATGAAAGAGACTTCTGTGCATCGATTTTGTATCCTGCTACTTTACCAAATTCATTGATTAGCTCTAGTAATTTTCTGGTGGCATCTTTAGGATTCTCTATTTATACTATCATGTCATCTGCAAACAATGATAGCTTTACTTCTGCTTTCTGATTTGGATTCCCTTTATTTCTTTTCTGATTGCTGTGGCTAAAACTTCCAAAACTATGTTGAATAACAGTGGTGAGAGTGGGCAACCTTGTCTTGTTCCTGATGGTAGTGGAAATGCTTTCAGTTTTTCACCATTGAGGATGATGTTGGCTGTATTTTTGTCATATATGGCCTTTATTATGTTGAGGTAAGTTCCCTCTATGCCTACCTTCTGGAGGGTTTTTATCATAAATGGGTGTTGAATTTTGTCAAAAGCTTTTTCTGCATCTGTTGAGATTATCATATGGTTTTTTTCCTTAAATTTGTTAATATGGTATATCATATTGATTGATTTGCATATATTGAAGAATCCTTGCATTCCTGGGATAAACCCCACTTGATCATGGTGTATGATCCTTTTAATGTGCTGCTGGATTCTGTTTGCTAATATTTTGTTGAGGGTGTTCACATCTATGTTCATCAGTGATATTGGCCTGTAGTTTTCTTTTTTGTGATATCTTATTCTGTTTTTGGTATCAGGGTGGCCTCGTAGAATGAGTTTGGGAGTGTTCCTCCATCTACTATATTTTGGAAGAGTTTAAGAAGGATAGGTGTCAGCTCTTCTCTAAATGTTTGATAGAATTCGTCTGTGAACATATCTGCTCCTGGACTTTGTTTTTGTTGGAAGATTTTTAATCACAGTTTCAATTTCAGTGCTTGTGATTAGTCTGTTTATATTTTTCTATTTCTTCCTGCTTCAGTCTTGGAACATTGTGTTTTCTAAGAATTTGTCCATTCTTCCAGGTTGTCCATTTTATTGGCATATAGTTGCTTGTAGTAATCTCTCTTGATCCTTTGTATTTCTGCAGTGTCAGTTGTTACTTCTCCTTTTTTATTTCTAATTCTGTTGATTTGAGTCTTCTCCCTTTATTTCTTTTGAGTCTGGCTAATGGTTTATCGATCTTTTCAAAGTACCAGCTTTTAGTTTTATTGATCTTTGCTATTGTTTCCTTCATTTCTTTTTCATTTATTTGTGATCTGATCTTTATGATTTCTTTCCATCTGCTACCTTTGGGGTTTTTTTTGTTCTTCTTTCTCTAATTGCTTTCGGTGTAAGGTTAGGTTGTTTATTTGAGATTTTTCTTGTTCTTGAGTAGGATTGTATTGCTATAAACTCCCCTCTTAGAACTGCTTTTGCTGCATCCCATAGGTTTTGGGTCATCGTGTTTTCATTGTCATTTGTTTCTAGGCATTTTTTGATTTCCTGTTTGATTTCTTCACTGGACTCTTGGTTATTTAGTAGCATATTGTTTAGCCTCCATGCGTTTGTATTTTTTACAGTGTTTTTCCTGTAATTGATATATAATCTTATATCATTGTGGTTGGAAAAGATACTTGATATGATTTCACTTTCCTTAAATTTATCAAGGCTTGATTTGTGATCCAAGATATGATCTATCCTGGAGAATGTTCCATGAGCACTTGAGAAGAAGGTGTATTCTGTTGTTTTGGGATGGAATGTCCTATAAATATGAATTAAGTTCACCTTGTTTAATATGTCATGTAAATCTTGTGTTTCCTTATTTATTTTCATTTTGGTTGATATGTCCATTGGTGAAAATGGGGTGTTAAAGTCCCCTACTATTTTTATGTCACTGTTGATTTCCCTTTTTATGGCTGTTAGCATTTGCCTTATGTATTGAGATGCTCCTTTTTGGGGTGCATAAATATTTACAACTGTTATATCTTCTTCTTGGATTGTTCCCTTGATCATTATGTAGTGTCCTTCTTTGTCTCTTGTCATAGTCTTTATTTTAAAGTCTATTTTGTGATATGAGAACTGTTACTCCAGCTTTCTTTTGATTTCCATTTGCATGGAATATCTTTTTCCATCCCCTCACTTTCAGTCTGTATGTGTCCCTAGGTGTGAAGTGGGTCTCTTCTAGACAGCATGTATACCATTTTCTTAATTGTTTTGAGTTTGTTATTGTAGGTCTTTTCCTTCTCTTGTGTTTCCTGCCTGGAAAAGTTCCTTTAGAATTTGCTGTAAATCTGGTTTGGTGTTGTTGAATTCGCTTAGTTTTTGCTTGCCTATAAAGGTTTTAATTTCTCCATCAAATCTGAATGAGATCCTTGCTGGATAGAGTAATCTTGTTTGTAGGTTTTCTCCTTCTTCACTTTAAATACGTCCTACCCCTCTCTTGTGGCTTGCAGAGTTTCTGCTGAAAAATCAGCTGTTAACCTTATGGAAATTCCCTTGTGCATTATTTGTTGCTTCTCCCTTGCTGCTTTTAATATTTTTTCTTTGTATTTAATTTTTGATAGTTTGATTTATATGTGTCTTGGCATGTTTCTCCTTGGATTTATTCTCTATGGGACTCTCTGTACTTCCTGGACTTGATTGACTATTTCCTTCCCATATTAAGGAAGTTTACAACTATAATCTCTTCAAATATTTTTGCAGTCCTTTCTTTTTCTCTTCTTCTTCTGGAAACCCTATAATTCAAATATGGTATGTTTAATGTTGTCCCAGAGGTCTCTGAGACTGTCCTCAATTCTTTTCATTCTTTTTTCTTTATTCTACTTTGTGGTAGTTATTTCCACTATTTTATCTTCCAGGTCACTTATCCGTTCTTCTGCCTCAGTTATTCTGCTATTGATTCCTTCTAGAGAATTTTTTGTTTCATTTATTGTGTTCGTCATCATTGTTTGTTTGCTCTTTAGCTCTTCTAGATCCCTGTTAAAAGCTTCTTGTATTTTCTCCTTTCTATTTCCAAGATTTTGGATATCATTACCCTGAATTCTTTTTCAGGTAGACTGCCTTTTTCCTCTTCATATTTTTTTTCTTGTGGGTTTTTACCTTGCTCCTTTTCTGCTGCATATTTCTCTGTCTTCTCATTTTGCCTAACTTCCTGTGTTTGGGGTCCCCTTTCACAGGCTGCAGGTTCATAGGTCATGTTGTTTTTGGTGTCTGCCCCCTGTGGGTAAGTTTTTTTCAGGTGGTTTTGTAGGCTTCCTTGTGGAGGGGACTGGTGCCTGTGTTCTGGTGGATGAGGCTGGATCTTGTCTTTCTGGTGGGCAAGACTGAGTCCGGTGGTGTGTTTTGGGGTGTCTGTGACCTTATTATGATTTTAGTCAGCCTATCTGCTAATGGGTGGGTTTGTGTTCCTGTCTTCCTAGTTGTTTGGCATGGGGTTTCCAGCACTGTAGCTTCCTGGTCGTTGAGTGGAGCTGGTTCTTAGCGTTGAGACGGAGATCTCTGGAAGAGCTCTTGCTGATTGACATTATGTGGGGCCAGGAGGTCTCTGGTGGAGCAGTGTCCTGAACTTGGCTCTCCCACCTCCGAGGGTCACGCCTGACACCCGGCTGGAGCACCAAGACCCTGTCAGCCAAATGGCTCAGGAGAAAAGGGAGAAAGAAAAAGAAAGAAAGTAAAATTATTAAAATAAAAAATTAAAACTATTATAAAGTTAAAAAGTGTAATAAATAAAAAGAGCAACCATACCAATAAACAAATCCATCAATGATAACAAGTGGTAAAAACTAAAGTAAGGTAAACATATAAATCAGAATCTAGTCAGTCACATACAGCAAACCCAAAGTCTACAGTTGCTCCCAAAATACACTGCCTCAGATTTGGGATGATTCCCTGTCTATTCAGGTATTCCCCATGCAGGGTACATCAAGTTGACTGTGGAGATTTAATCCGCTGCTCCTGAGGCTGCACGGAGAAATTTCCCTTTCTCCTCTTTGTTCGCACAGCTCCTGGGGGTTTAGCTTTGGATTTGGCCCCACCTCTGAATTTAGGTTTCCCTCTGGTGTCTCTTTTTCAACCAGACAGGAGGGGTTTAAAGGAGTGGCTGATTAGGGGGTCTCTGGCTCATTCAGGCTGAGGTGAGGGAGGGGTACAGAGTGCGGGGCAAGCCTGCTGCGGCAGAGGCCAGGGTGATGTTGCAATAGCCGGAGGCATGCCGTGCGTTCTCCCGGGGAAGTTGTCCCTGGATCACGGGACCCTGACAGTGGTGGACTGCACAGGCTCCCAGGAGTGGAGGTGTGCATTGTGACTTGTGCTTGCACACAGCATTCTTGGTGGCTGCAGCAGCAGTGTTAGCATTTCATGCCCGTCTCTGGTGTCTGTGCTGATAGCCATGCTCACGCCTGTCTCTGGAGCTCGCTTAGGCGGTGCTCTGAATCCCCTCTCCTCACACACCCCAAAACAATGGTCTCCTGCCTCTTAGGCAGGTCCAGAGTTTTTCCCGGACTCCCTTCCGGCTAGCTATGACACACGCGCCCCCTTCAGGCTGTGTTCACACAGCCAACTCCAGTCCTCTCCCTGGGATCTGACCTCCAAAGCCCGAGCCTCAGCTTCCAGCCCCTACTCGCCCCAGCGGGTGAGCAGACAAGCCTCTTGGGCTGGTGAGTGCTGGTCGGCACCGATCCTCTGTGCGGGCATCTCTCCGCTTTGCCCTCTGCACCCCTGTGGCTGCGCTCTCCTCCGCGGCTCCGAAGCTTCTCCCCCCACCACCCGCAGTCTCCTCCTGCAAAGGGGCTTCCTAGTGTGTGGAAACCTTTCCTCCTTCACAGCTCCCTACCACTGGTGCAGGTTCCAACCCTATTCTTTCGTCTCTGTTTTTTCTTTTTTCTTTGCCCTACCCAGGTACGTGGGGAGTTTCTTGCCTTTTGGGAAGTCTGAGGTCTTCTGCCAGCGTTCAGTAGGTGTTCTGTAGGAGTTGTTCCACATGTAGATGTATTTTTAATGTATTTGTGGGGAGGAAGGTGATCTCCATGTCTTACTCCTCCGCCATCTTCAGAGCTTTTTAATGCCTATTTTATATAATCCCCCTTTTAACATTGTAATGTAGGCAGATAATGACATCTTTTTTGAAGTCCTTTCCAAATGAAGAATCTTAAGGTCTTGCCCAAGTTCACAGAGCTAATAGTAGAGTCAAGATTTTAATCCAAGTCTGCTTATCTGGAGGTCTATTACATCACTCTATGTTTTCTTCCCTATAAATGCTTATCTTCCCACTAACAATAAATATTGCAAAATCAATCAATTACAGAATATACCCATTAGATAAACACATTTTCAAGGAAAGAAACATGAGCCTTCATGAACCAACTTCTCCCTTCTACTTTCTCATACATGGTAGGCTGAGTCACAAGATTCGTGTGTGAGAAATGTAAACCCCTGCTTAGGACGCAAGTTGATAACTAGGTCATCAAAAAAGTGACCAGATTGAAAGCGTTACAGCTTACCTTCATGACACAAAGGCTAATATCCTTATTCTTGGTCTTTGAAGTCCTAAAAATGTGTTTGGATATCAATATTAGGTTTTAAGTAGAGAGGACTACAGAATGTGCCATCCTGATCTTGGCTCCAAAACCCACGTTTAACATTTTCTAGCTGCATGGTCTTTAGCAAATCATCCATTTGTATCATAATATCTACTTTCTTAGTAACATGATAGATATGTGTGCAAAATGCCTGACACTCAATAAACATTTCAGAAAGAAGTCAAAGGAACACTCTTAAGAAATAAGAAAATTTTATAGGGACAGAGAATAATTTTAAAGTAGCAAATAAAGAGTAACATACAAAATGTTTCTGTTGCCTACATTAGTTAGTCAGGAGAGAATAAAAGCCTCAGGTAGCATTGCCAAATCAACCCTAACCACAGGTTTTTGTACAAATTATATATAATCATGCCATATTTTCAAAAGGATGAAAGGACTTTCACCTACATTTAAATAATCATCTTAACTGGATGAATCTGTACTGGGCAAGGGTTTGCAGAAGGCACAAATTGGAGCTAGCAGTTGTCCAAGGCAAACTGGGACTAATTCCAGAAGAGGACAGGCTTTTTGTTGAACCACTATCTCTTTGGATATACTCTTATCCATTCCCTGTTAATATACTTAAGTGTTGGCAAAGGTTGGAAAGAGGAAAGGATCCTTATCTTGGAGAGAATTATCTGCTGAATATTTTCACTGTAAATCTATTTAAAATGTATTTCTCTAAGTGGGTACTAAGTAGGGTCAAGGTGATGGAGAGTTTTTCTCCCTCTCTTTCGTATCTTAGCCATTAAAAATAACAACAAATATAAATACACAAACAAAACAGTAACATGGCTGGAAGCAGAGAGAGTAAGTTGTGGGCCCCTCCCCCTAAAAATTTTTCACAATTTTTCTTGAATAACAAAAATCTGTCATTAAGGAAGTCCTTTTTGTCTTTCTTTTCTTCCACACAGTGCATGCTCATGTGAACCATCTGAACCAAACTCTGCTTAATGTAATGCTACATAAAACAAAACACATAGGGGAAATCCACCCTAGCATTCTGTAACTCATGGGAGCAATACAATAGTTGGATTTATTCCCTAGTGTATTTCCTTTCCAGAGTGCTTTACCAGGTTCATAGACTTCTCTCTATGCTTGACTTCACTTTCAGTACCACACTTCATTACATAGGACTCCATGCCTTAGCACACTCAATGGGCCAGTGTCTTTAGGAACTTGAAGTAAGAGTAGGGGGAATGGATTGATTGCAAAAGCTCCAATCCCTCTTTCTGTTCACTACATTGTTTCTACAAAATTTACAATATTGCCAGATCAGATTCAACTAGTAAATGCACATTTCTTTATTGAAAAAACAGCTTAATTCCAGAATGTGTATGGCTCATAGGATAAAGGTATTGATTTGAGCTAATGTGGTTTTTCTTAAGTCTCCTGCTGGCCTGAAATAAACAGACTGCCAGATATTCCTCAAGCAAAAATGAGTTTATTGAGGATCAGCAGAGAATTACAATCTGGGGTCTGCATCCACGGCAAGTCAAGTGTAAATCCCCACACACCAAGAGAAAGAAGTACTTTTCAGAGAGAAAAAAAAAGTTGGAACGGCTGTAGCAAACAAAGAGTCCCTGGCTTTTCATTGGCTGCATCCTTGCTAGAAAAGAAGAATCTCTCTTCTTCCTATTGGGCTCTGCTATTGTAGCAGGGCAAGAGAGCTCCCCCTTTTGGTTTCCCAACTCTGTTTAATTGAGGTTTCTGTTTATTAATTTTTGACAGATCTATGGATTGAAATTCATGGGGAGAAGGGACTCTCACATGAAATCTCATCTTTATGTTAACCTGAGTCTCCTAGCTTCAGCTTAACACTTCTTCATGTATCCTCTTTCTCAAATTTCTCTCTCTGAAAATTCTTCCCTCCCACCACAAAAACTTTACTTCATTCCCAAGCAGATACATTGGTTCTTGAAACTTTTCTGCAGCTCACACAATTTAAAAGTGTGAGTCAAGCAGCATCAGGTTTCAACTGAAGTGAAAACAATGGGGAAAGATACATTCTAATTTCCTTTTTAGTTTTCCCATTTGTGGGATCTATACGCCTCTAGATTGCTTTCACACACTGAAGACTTGCTGTAAATACATTTGCTAAACTCAGTCCCAGAGTTTCTGATTCAGTAGCTCTAGGGCGAGGGTCAAGAACTTGCATTTCTAATTTCTAGCTGATGCTGGTGCTGCTGGACCCTGTGAGAACTTCTGCTTTAATATAAACACATTTACCAAGGGTAGTTTGTGACTGGTTGAAAGCTCAGACTCTCTGGTTTAAATTCTAGTGCCACAATTTATTAGCTATGTGACACTGGCCAAGTTACTTACCTTTTTGTGTTTCAGTTCCCTGTCTATAAAAGGGAGAAATGATAGATCTTCGAGAGAGAATTGTGACAATGATTGAATGAGATAAGAAGTGTAAAGCACTGAGAACAATGCCTAGCACAATACTGTCATCACTAATACTGAGGGAAGATTCAATTCTCAAGTAGCAGGCCACTTCTCCTGCCCTTTGAAATTGGTGTGTTCCCATTTTTGTGGATTTTTGCCTATTCTACCATGGGGACTTCCATCTTCATAAAAATGCAATACTGGTTTTATTTTAGAAAAAAATTCAGGCTTACAAAGTACTTCAGAGACAAATGTGGGAAAGACTCATGAATGTAGGTACCATGCAGCTTTGTCAAATCTTAGCATTTAGCCATATTTACCGAGAGGGAGATGTGCTTACTTTACTGTTTATTGTTATCTTGCATAATTTGTGTCATTACTATACGTGTGCCTAAACATAAACATGATATTATATTGTTTTGCCAATTTGTACACCTTTCTATAAATGGCATTAATCTATGCATATATATCCTCAACTTTGTTATTCACAAAATACTGTTTTGATATTTATCCATACTATTAAATATAATTGTAATTTATCACATCTAGTGAAAGTGGCACAATTCCTTTATCTTTTCTCTTTTAGCTTATGGTATTTTATTTTTCCAAATTATTACAAAAATTTTTGAAAAGCATATTCTTTATATCTTTTTTCCTTACTCTCTCTTCTTCTCCTTCTATAGCTATCTAATCTACTCTAATTTATCTATCTATCTTTGGAATTTATATACCTAGATTATAACTGCAAGGTTGAAGAGTACACACATATTCTAATTCATACATCTTCTAATTTACTATATCATACCAAATTGCTCTTCACAGTAGTTGTATCAATTTATAGTCAGAGCAGCAGTGTATGAGTCTCTGTTGCTCACATCCTTGCTAACATTTGGTATTGTTACATTTTATTTTTTTATTATGTTGTCAATCAAATGTGTATAAAAGACAGTCTTACTATAATTACTGTTATGTTTAAGATAACCTTTCTAGGTGAATGCAGCAAGAACATTTCAAGTTGTATAATGCATTAATTGCTCCTAGAATTGGAGTCTATACTAATCATATTAATGGCTATTCTCTGGTTGAGGAAAAAGACACTCATCTTGATTAAGTGCATTTGATTTAAAGAATTATTCTAATAGAAAGGATGTAGGAAGGGGGTGGTGTTTTTTCTGATTGCTCCCATCATATATGCTTTATAGATCATAGAGTTGATTCTCATAACATTCACAAGAAACAGAAAAGAGTCAGTTCCTATTACTTATCACAAACAAACGTAAAGGTTGAGGGACTTGTCAAAAGGTACCCATTGATTGAATTGAGCTAGCTAAACAGCTAAGAACTTATTCATTTCTTGAGCACCAATTATGACTAGGAACTTTTGCTTGGAGGGCACTTGCCTCATATATCCACCTGGCTCAGTCACTCACTTTCTTCAAGTCTTTGCTCAAATGTTCTCTTCTCTTAAACCTTCCTTGACAACACTTTCTGTGTGTGTGTGTGTGTGTGTGTGTTTGTGCACTTGATAATGTACTTAATGCTCTTATATAAAATATTAGATATTATTAGATATCTGTGTATAATTGCAAATACCATGAGAACCAAAGATGTTAGGAGATTTTTTAAAACAAATAATACATTAAATCACTTTGTGTTTATTACAGTATTTTCAACTTGAAAATCCTTTATATGTAGTAATTCTCTGGGTAAATGAAAAAATCTCCAAATGCTTTATATAACTTTATTCTTTTAAGAAAAGAAGTAAGCCTCTAGAATATCTTTTCATCACATGGTCAAATTGTGTTAATAAAAGTATTGTAGGATAGCTGTAGCTGTGATGTCAACTAAAATCGTTGGTATCAAAAAAGCAAAAATTAGAAAATGAGTATAGTAATATGAGAATAAAACCACTAAGCATACACTGTATGTATGTACCTAAAAAGTGGTCCTGAATATGGACCATCTTTGGAGAATTCTGGAGTACTCACAAACCATGTTTGCTCAAAGAATAATTAAATTAAGACTAGATGATGCTTTCTGCAGTGGCTTCCAAATGAGGTCTTAGAAATCAGTTGAACGAGAATGACATCTTTCAAGTCATTGCAGAGTATTACTAACAAGTGGGACTCAGAAAAATATATTCATTATTATTTTTGTTATACATCTCATAGGTACTAGAATATACTTTTCTTCTCTCATCACAGTTCAGAATGCT
The DNA here is from genome assembly GCF_059928025.1 of Delphinapterus leucas. Lineage (NCBI taxonomy): Eukaryota > Metazoa > Chordata > Mammalia > Artiodactyla > Monodontidae > Delphinapterus > Delphinapterus leucas. Next base: position 73,057,199 of record NC_143139.1, read on the forward strand.
TCTAATTTAGTTTACAATTAGTTAATTCTAACATGATTTTCAATATCTTTCTCCCTGGCTGTTATTTACCTTGGCAGTCTTTAAGAATCTGGGTCCTGTTTTCTATCCCTTGATGGATTGCCACTCTTAAGTAAAAGTCCTCATGCAGTGAAGGAAAGTGGTTAAAAATTGATGATGCTGTTTTCTTTTTCTGCCGTTAATTTGCCAATTAAAGGAACAGGCAGTCTATCTTTTCTCTGTACCAGCCTCACAGATATTCTGCAGCTACCTTTCCATCACCTTAATGTACTCAGGTACACACCCAGGTAATGATAAAGCCCGATTACTACCACTTTGACTCTTTTATGTGCTGCTGGAAATTTTTCTCCTGAATTTCATAGTTCAGTGCCACTCTTTGGATTTAGTACTTTGAAATTTTCTCTCTAGTTTGTTTTCTGAAATATATTTTTTTTTACTTTCTATCCACAATAACTTCAGAAAATTGCCAGAACCTCTAATTTGTTTTCCTGAAATGCATCTCTTTTGACATTATCTCAGGTTGTATTTACTTAGCTCTTAACTTGCTTGTCTCTGCTTAATAGTTTCATACACATGTTTAAGCAAGTATCTATGGAGGGCCTGGACAGTGTGCTATGTATTTGCTTAACATTTAATTTTCCATCTCTATTGTTTAGTTCTGGTGAACAAGGTGACAGGTTTCCTGAAAATTTAGGAGGACCACCTATTATATATAATAAGTTCTTGGAAAATTAATTTAAATCCTTTGCTCAGGACAGTAACACTGAGCTAGAGGCCAGGGACTCAAGAGTTCTTGTCCTCACTCCAGACTCCTCTGTTATTTAGTTTTATGGGTGAGTCTGTTAGCACATCAGAGCCTCATCTGTCAAATAATAACGCTTGAATTTCTTATTAAAGAGTCTGTGTGGTGTCAAGTAAATCTATTATATTTTAAAAGTTTATTGTTAGGGGGCATTACTGTGATTAGTAATAATGTTGCAGATTCAAAATTTTAACTCACACCCCTCTGATGTGTAAGGAAGATGGCCCGCTTTGTTTTTGTAATTGATCTAAGCTTCTTCAAGAGCCTCTGTCTTGTTGGAAAGTGATTGGAAAGTGGAGGTGGCTGCAGTGATGAGCAAGGGGGGAAATAAATTCTAAACAAGGCAATCAATGGCATTTCTCTTAAGCCTTAGTCTCATTGGCATGGCTCATTCTCTTTTTGAGAAAGTCTGTTTTTTATATAACCTCCACATTTCCCTGTTTTTCTCCAAGGTGGTGTTTGGGTATGTAGGTTGGTTTAAAGGTTTTTAAAAAGCAACAGCTCTCAGTTGGCAAAATAATTCCCACCTCCCCCCCAACCACCACCACCACCAAAATGTAATACCGAGAACCTATGAATGTACTCAGTTACAGTATAAGAGAGGCTTAAGATTGCAGATGGAATTAAGCTTGCTAATCAGCTGATTTTAAAATGGGGAGATTATTCAGGATTATCTAGGTGGACCCAATGTAATTGTAAAGGTCCTTATAAGTGAAAGAGAGGCAGGAGAGTCAGTGTCCAAGTGATACAGGGTAAAAAAAAAGCCTGAAGATGGCAGGGGACCATGAGCCAAAGAATGCACACGGTGTCTTTAAGCTGGAATAGGCAAGGAAATGGACCCTCATCTAAAGCCTCCAGAGTAATGTAGCCCTGTCAATACTTTGATTTTAGCTCAGTAACACCCACTTTGGATATCTGACCTACAAAACTATAAGATAATATATTACTGTTGCTTAAGCCATTGTTTGTGGTCATTTGTTGCAGCAGCAATAGGACACTAATGCAGGTCCATGTCATATCTTCTTGATCTTTACTACTCCCTGTAGTGAAACAATCTAGTCTGACTGATGACCACTGAAGTATACACATTTTCAGGCATCATGCTGGTTCTTATCACTGGAGTTTGTGGTCTTCACTGTTTGTCTCTGACACAAAGTTTCTGCACTTTTGTCTCTGTGTCCTGGTCTACTGACCATCCAAAGACTTCTATTTTGTCTTAGTCAAGCATGAAATATCTGTGCTACATGCAGACTGTGGAGATCTAGGAGTGATGCTTCATACTCATCTACCTAAACACTTCTCTTGGCTGTGCTGGACCACAGACTTGGGCTGTTCCAGCCTACATGGTAGTTTCTCCCCAGAGTTTCAAGTAGAAAGCTAAGCAGACAGTCTTTTGGCTCTAGGTTCCCCATCAATTTATCCGACATGCTCAGGAAGGTCAGGCACGCAATTCTGTCTGCTTCCCATATCACTGTCTCCTTTCTTATTCTTATAATATTCTAAGCTTGAAGAAATGTGCTTCCCTCACCAATCTTTCTTGTCATGATCTGGATTCCCTCCATCTCTAGTTTATAGATAGCAAAATCTATGATATACTGGGCAAGCTTAAATGTCATTGTATTATAGCAGTTAAAACCATTTATATTCTTTTTTTAACATAGCCAGATTTTCAAAATTATTGTTTTGATATGGACTGAAGAATTTTTACTCCAGATGCCAAAACCACAATTTGACTCCCTCTTTCCCATTGCATACACGTTGCACAATTCTGATCGTTCATGAGACAAATGCATGCCTCTAGAATATTATTGATGAGGATGGCCAAATACAAGAAAATTAAAAGGGAACAGCCGTTGGATATCATTCCCATTACACCAAAATATGTCAGGGTTTTTGGTATGTGTATGTGATAATTATTTCAAAAGAAAATAGAGATTATATAAATGCAAGAAATAGTGTTGAGGGATATTACTTAAAATGCTTTCATATACTCAAAATATGTATTAGTTATTATGCTTGTTATTAATTTTTCATTAAATTAAACCACATGCTTCAGTTTTAAATTGGGAAATTCAAGAAAGCTTATTAAATTTGGGCTCTAAATATGGTATTTATTATACCAAACCAGTGATAGACACATTCTTTAGGATTCTTGCTTAAATTGGTTTTATGGAGTAATGGGATTAGTACAGACCATAAGAAATCACTTAATACATTTCCTTGAATCCCTGAAATACCATTTATAAACATGCTCAGAAAGGTTGCCCTCAATCCTATAGACATCACCATCGTGCCCTCAATGTCAGGAAGGTATTTCTAAGTAAATGAAAGCTTGATCTCTTCTATCACTTGTATTTCTCCTATTATATAGTTGATAATTGTAGATCATTTTATCTCTGCTTCTTCTCCTCTCTAGTTTCTTCTTCTGTAGAAGAAATTTTTCTTTTTCTTGAAAGGTGAGTCAAATACATCTAATTTTGCAGAAAGACTATATGATAACAAGCATGATCATTCAATCTCAATAATATTAAGTGTTCCTTTCACGGACAGTCATTACTAGGTTACCTAAGGTACCAGAAGCAAAATATAGCAGAATTATTGGCCAATTTCAGAATGGTCCTGACTTCTGCTCTACATAGTCTCCATGAATGATATTACAAAAACCTATGGCTTTTGTTATTAATTTCCATGTCCCCATTTCTAGATGTTTTCTTTCCCTCAACCTCCAGACCCATATTTAAGTGCCTGTGACATATCTCCACCTATCTTACTTCAAATTTGATATGTCCCAATCAGCACTAATATTTTCACTCATTTTACCTCTCAAATTTGCTCCTTTCACTCTTGTTTTTGATATCTTAGTTAATTGTTGCTATCCCACTAGCCATTCAAAGTAGAAACCTCAGTGATCTATATGGTGGCGTCCCTGGATCTGTGCTAAGGCTCCAGAGAGAGGAGAAAGTCCAAGATCAGAAAAATTAACTCACAGCAGCTTGCCCGGTGAATGCAGACACCTGAGTAAAATCCTGGTAAACCAAGCATCCCCCCCTTACCCCGCTCCCCAGGGACCATGTAGATCTGAGAGCTAAATAACTGCTGTTCTTGAAAACCACTAAGATTTGAGTGTTTGCAATACAGCAGTAGATAACAATACAACTGTTTTGCTCTTCTCTCTTCTTTACTCTCCATATCCAATAGGTTACCAGATCCTCCTTGTTTAACCTCTGCTGGTTATTTGAATCTGTACTCTTTTCTCTACTCCTATTTCCATGGCCTTAATTGAAAATATCGTGTAACAATTATTGATACCTCTACTTGTGGTATTTCCACCTCTGCTAAATCTGCTACAGTAATCTAAGTGGCAACATAATGTGATGGTTAGTTACATTTTCAAATTCTGGATTTGAATATGAGCTCTGCTACTTAGTAGCTCAGTAAATTGGGGCAAGTCAGGTTACTCCTCTTGCCTCAGTCCCCAGTTTTTTAATCTGTGGAATTGGTATAAAGATAGTACCTGCCTCATAGAGTAGTCATTAATATTTTCTGAGTTAGAACGATTCTGCCAATAATAATAGGCACTCAGTGAACATTATTATTAAACATTCATTGATCATGTTGTTGAGAATAAGTGCATTTCATGGAATACAGTTTGAATAAATTGTTCCCCCAAAGGATTACATAACCAAATAAGTTTACAAACCATTGCTAAAATACCACTTCTTGCGGAAGGTTGTAATGCTTGGAGCAACGAAGACCCAAAGCAGCCAATAAATAAATAAATAAATAATCTATTTAAAAAAAGGCTAGAGCATTCTTTAAAAGTTATGCAACGGGGAGGAGGAAGGATAAGCTGGGACGAAGTGAGAGAGTGACATAGACTTATATATACTACCAAATGTAAAATAGATAGCTAGTGGGAAGCAGCTGCATAGCACAGGGAGATAGCTTGGTGCTTTGTGACCAGCTAGAGGGGTGGGATAGGGAGGGTGAGAGGGAGACGCAAGACAGAGGAGATATGGGGATATATGTATATGTATAACTGATTCACTTTGTTATAAAGCAGAAAGTAACACACCATTGTAAAGCAATTATACTCCAATAAAGATGTTAAAAAAAATAAGAAAAAAAATTATGCAATTAGTTGTCATGATATAATGTGCATTTTCAATCTAACATGGGAGGAGTCCACAAATTATGGCCCTCACATGAGCTGAATCCAAGTGCCCCAGGCTTTTGTAAATAAAATTTCATTAAAACATAGCCACATTCATTTATGTGTTGTCCATGGTGACTTTCAAGCTAAAATTGCTGAATTTAGAAGCAACAGAAGTTTTTATGGCCCACAAAGCCCAAACTATTTATTAATCTGACTGTTGCTGTGTAGGGAAGAAAAACTTGCCACCCCCAAATGTCTCTTTGGCATGGGGATTAACTTAGCCTGATTATTTTTAAGAAACAGAAGACTTCAGAAGCCTTTCTTTTTGCCTCCCCCTTAGCTGCCTAAAGAATGTAGAGAGAGGGCCTGTTGCAGGAAGGGAGCTATCACCATAGATTAATATGAGCCTGGTGTGGTTGACAGGGAGGAACCTAGTAAAATCTGTTTGTTAAAATTACTCTCTGTGTCTCTTGTCTCTGCCTGTCCAGCAGACATTTGTTATCAAACATTTGCTTTTCCACCTTCATGTGAATTGCCTTCCTCCCCCCTTGAAGTCCCAAACCACTGCTCATAACATCCTCTTATGTTTTTAGCTGAAAATGGTATTTAAGGTGAGGGTTTCCACCATTTTGGCGAGGTACTTAGTTTTCCTGGGTCTCTCTCATGTATACATGTTATCAAACTTTTGTTTGATTTTTTTCCTGTTAATCTGTCTTAAGTCAACTTAATTCTTAGATCAGCCAGAAGAACCTAGAAGGGTAGAGGAAAATTTCTTCTTCCCTGACAGCAGGAAAAATTTGCCTCCACAGATCTTTAATTACAAAGGCTTTATTAATATTAGATTCTACTCCCCCCCTCACCTCACCAGACTGAAACTTGCTGGATAATAGTAATTCTGGGAAATCAAGATGACTCTTTGAAAGCTGATCATCATTAGATGAATATTAGATGTGAATTCCCCAATTTCACAGACTTTCTCCTTCATTAATTTGCACTACTTCTACTTATATTTTTCTTTTCACAAATCTTTCTACCCATAATGAAGTGCTTTTATTTTTATTTAATATGCAATTAATATGACCCAATTCTCTAGATCATAGGTTGTTATTATTATTATTCAACTCAAAACTAATTTAGCCCTCCTTTGTCCTTTTCTCCTCCAGTGGGTCAGCACTTCTGTAATAATCTCAGATCTCCAGGATATTTGCCGACATCATTATATCATCATTCGGCCTCATGAATGGAACTAGAAGATGCTACAAGTGCTGCCAGCAGTCAGTAGGATCAGCCACCACCCTGGTATGTTCCCCAAATAATGTAAGCAGCAGTTATCTGGCCTATCCAAAGTGATGCTCTACTCACTACTGTCATCATAATTGCCACTGGAGTGTGAAGCCAGTGAAAATAACCTGAGAATTAGCCCTATGTGTACAGTAAGTCACACCTTGCCTTTACCTCCATAATTGTGTTCACCTTCCTAATGGTGGGGACTCCTCATTTGAGCTCTATGACACAGTACTCTTATCTGAAACACTTGTTTGGTCCAAAGTGTCAGCCTTGGTGCCAAGGACTCATTACAGAGAAAACACTAGAGAACCTGCATTTGTCATCAAATGAACATGGTCCAGTTCTGTTTCATGCATTGCTTCAATGATGATGTCATTGCCACCATGCTGGGCAGGCCTTGTGTTTTAACTATGGGCAGTGAAGGAAGAGAGGGCCTGTCCTTCAGCTCATTCCAGCCAAGGCAGGCCTGGATTCAGAAGCTCATGGCTCTTATTTACAGTCACACATGGTGTCTGAACCTCAGCAAACTCACAACACTATGATGGCCATGTCAGTAAAGGTGTGCAGATATAGCCATCCTCTTGCCCATTTAGCCATCCAGCTGCCCTCATAAAAATTTGGTCTTTGATGGTTGCAATCTATGCTCTATACTTCCTCCATGGACTTGTCATTTGGGTTTTTTTGGTTTCAGTTTCTTCCAGATAACCTTTTTCAGGACCAGTCTCAATCCATAAGAAATATTCTAATAACTCTAACTCCCCAAAGCAAGGAATTTTCTTTTCCTTTCTTTTTTTTAAAGATTTCTCTTTATCCCTTTTGCATGTTTGCTTACTATCTTTTCAACAGTTTTAGAGTCTTGCATATCATTTGGTAAAAGATGGGTCTCCCACTGTTAAGCCAAAACACTGTTTTATTATAATCTTTTTCTGGAACAGGGATACTACTTTTATATGCTGGAACCAATGGAGTGATTTCTCCTCAGACAAGATAAACTGCCCTGAACTAACTTGTTCTCTTGATCTCTTGGCATGGGAGGAAATAGAAATTTAAAATGGCAACTCTCAGACATATATACACTACTATGTATAAAATAGATAACTAATGAGAGCCTATTGTATAGCACAGGGAACTCTACTCAATGACCTGTGGTGACCTAAATGGGAGGAAATCTAAAAAAGAGTGGATATATGTATACGTAAAACTGATTCACTTTGCTGTACAGCAGAAACTAACACAACATTGTAAAGCAGCTCTACTCCAATAAATAAATAAATAGATAAATAAATAAAATGGCAACTCTCTGTAACAACAATCACAAAAATACAGATCATCCTCAACTTACATGGGGTTATGTCCCTATAAACCCATTGTAAGTTGAAAATATCCTAAGTCAAAAATGCATTTAATACACCTAACCTACTGAACATTGCAGCTTAGCTTAGCTTAGCGTACCTTAAACATGCTCAGAATACTTGCATTAGCCTACAATTAGGCAAAATCATCTAACACAAAGCCTGTTTTATAATAAAGTGTTGAATAGCTCATGTAATTTATTGAATACTATACTGAAAGTGAAAAACAGAATGGTTGTATGGCTACAGAATAGTTGTAAGTGTATTGGTTGTTTACCCTCATGATCACATGGCTGACTGGGAGTTGTGGCTTGCTGACCAGCATCAAGAGAGAATATTGTATTGCATATTGCTAGCCCAGGAAAAGATCAAAATTCAAGCTGTGGTTTCTACTGAATGCATATTTTTTTCACACCATCTTAAAGTTGAAAAATCATAAGTCAAATCATCAGAAGTTGGGGACCATCTATGTATATGCTCTGCCATTTCAGAAACACTGCTATATAAAGAAACTGAAACAAAATTCGGCAAAATATATGTGCCAAAGATTACGTGAAATATCCCTCTCTAAACAAACATATTTAGAATTAATTCACTGTATTTGGACAAATGTTTAGTAATGGGTTTTGAGCAACCAGTTGTTCTAATCCAATTCTATGGGCTTTGGCTTCTTTTAGTCATCGAATCTTTGGGATTCTTTTTTAGTTTCTACCTTTACTCCTGTCTGGAATTTGTTGGATTATTTTTACAATTATTTCTACAAGTTCTGGACTTAGCTTGATATTATAAATACATGATTTTTAATCTAATTTTTATATTAAAAAGGTACTTGAAAAGTGTCTTAATGAATTTAGAATTTTGAACTGCCTACTTGTCCTCATCATTAATTGGTTTGTTATAGGCTCAAAGAGAATTCCTTGGGAATTGGGAAAAGAAAATCTAAATGGCAGTGTGCCTGCTCTGTCTGGTACAATCTGCTGGCAGGAATTGTTTGGAGGAGTAAAGAGCTGTTGCTGCCTAGAAACAGATTAAAACTGCACTATAAAAAGAATTCAGGTTTTGTGTTTTCCAACACATTTTTCTCCCTACACTATCTCTTAAAAATGAAGCACTTTCTATTATCCAAGGAAGTCACCTTTTTTAAAAAATTTTTTATTGGAGTAGAGTTGATTTACAATTTTGTGTTAGTTTCAGGTGTACAGCAGAGTGAATCAGTTATACATATATCCACTCTTTTTTAGATTTTTTTAAAATTTTTAAATGTTTATTTATTGAATGACAGCTGATTTTATTACATTGATGGGCCTCTAAAATAATTCCGTTAAACAGCGATGCAAAACTGTGGGAACATTAGGATAACAGATACACTAAAGGAAAATTTAATCTACATATTGATAATTTGAACATTAAAATAACATTAGCAGAATAATTATTTTGGTATCAATACATATTCGCAAATTTTATCAGTTATTTAGCATACTTGATTTTAATATTAGGTCACTGATATTTTTCTAATTTAATATGGTCTTATTTTTTGTAATATTTTCAAAATATTGTAATACTACAAAGCTGCATTTTATGGTTAATAAATTTGAAGTTGTTGATGTTCTTAATTGACTATTCTCTATAACCTTAGATTATTTTCCCATATAGTCCATTACAGAGTATTGAGTAGAGTTCCCTGTGCTATACAGTAGGTCTTTATTAGTTATCTATTTTATATATAGTAGTATGCATATGCCACCTTCTAAAAATCCATGTAGAAATGCTTTATGATGCATTAGCCTCTTCTCCAGGATCTTGGGCTTTTGCTAGTAGTCTGAGCCATGTGTGTTAAGATTAGTTTTTCTTTGTCCTTTCATTTTTTGATATTCTTTTTATTTAGTCTTAAAGGCATGAGAGATAGGTCATCAATCTATATAATTTGACAGATCACATAATTTTGGATTTCAGTTTTTCTTATCATTTGAATAAAGGAATTTTGTGGCCAGTAATTACTTATACCATTGATTGCCCAATAAAGTCCAGTGTACATCTAAAATTATATGATTCTATGAGAATTAAAAGATATTGGAACTTCTTACTCATCCCTCAAGAAACTAAAGTGGTAGGCTACTTAAAACATATGTAGCAGAAATGACAACTCCTAGAGAATTTAACCTTACCACTGCTTTGGAAGAAATTCATAACAGCACAGGTAAAATGCAGATGATCACTGGGCAAGAAAGCAGATCTGAACAGATGCTGTATAAATATCATCAAACTCCAAGGGAATGAAACAGGGAAAACTTGTGAAGCAAACAAACCTGTAAGGTCCAAAACTTTGAAAAAAATATATTAAATAGTAAAGTTAAGGAAAACTAGTAGATAATATGTGCCTGGCACAGGAAGCATCACAAAAATATTAGGAGATAACAACAAATGTGTTGATGAAATACTAGTCCGGGAACATGGTAGACCCATACTCCCTCTTAATCACTAATTGTCACCTGACCTCTACTCTGCATCTCATTTTAGCTTTCACATAATAGAAAGGAATGAACTATGCCATGAACTGTGCTTGGTGCTTTCAAATATAATGTGATTCAATTTTCAGACCAACCATAGAATAAGGCTAAAATTATTTCCATTTTATACAAAAGAAAATCTGAGGCTCACTAAAAGCTTAAGAAACACAGGGGTGTTATACAACTAACAAGAAACAGGTTAAGAATTTGAATCCAAGTGTGTCTGATGTCTACATTTATTTTTCCTGAATGATTTTAACACTAATGAAGATATTTAACTGTGTTCAGGTTAAATTGCATTTTCCAAATTAGTGAAATATAATTTTCAATTCTGAGATCCACAGTTTTTTTTCATATTTTAACACAAATCATGATCTGTCTTGACAATTAATGGCATGTCGTAGTTTAATTAGAAATAACTTTAAATTTCTTAGTGGTACATATGGCAATTTTTAAAAAATTCATAATACAGTTTCAGATGTATTGAGGTACCATAATTTCTTCCTTAGGATTGGTTCAAATGAAATAAACAGCAGCATTATTTTCTTAAATGTGACAAACTGAAAAGTTAAGGCACATGCTTCTGTGTTCACAGAAAAATAAGGAGTACAGAATCTATGACCCTGTTCTCCATTGTCTGATATTTATCAGCAACAGCAAATAAACAGGGAGCCTAACCCAAGGAAAACAAGGGCTTCTTAGGTCAAATTATTTAGGTTTAAGTTTCATACTAAATTATGCCCCCTCATCAAAATCTTTTGATTTTAAGGTGAAAATATTAATGAAGTCTTTTAAGCTTTGCCCTGTGAAATTTGAGAATGACTCAAATGACTACTTACCTTAAACAAAAATTGAAAGAATATACATAAAATTATAATTTTCTTTAATAAACATTACTTTTCTACTCACATAAAAATATTGCATTTAAATTCAGGATAATATGGGTTATGGTTAACCTTACAAGTCAACTGAATTGTCTGTCCTACCTAACCCTGCTGGGTCCACTCTAGCACTCAGTAAATATCATGCTGACTCAAAAAAGAAATTTCAAAGACTCAGGTTTTCCCCTAGGTAGGTAGATGGATGGAAGTATACTATATAGAGAGCTTTGTCCTAAACACCACTAACTTTATACTAATGATGAAAAAATAATGAAACCAACACTGTAATGTATTGAGTACTTTCTGTGTGCATTGCACTGTACTAAGATGTTACCCTTGCTAAATCCTCTCAAAAATCCTGAGCAGTCATTGTTATCTCCATTTTACAAAAGAGAGAACTCCACTTAGAGACTTTAAGATAAATTGAAAAGATTCCTTCAACCCTAATCCACTCAACAATGATTTATTGAGTACACATGAAGAGCCAGGCACTGTGATGAGCACTTCATATCCAATGGTAAAGCAATTAGATGTAAGTCCTCTCCTCATGGAGCATACATGGCATGTGTCTTATAGACAGGAGTATAGCCATGTATATCTCACAGCATTTCTGTGCCTAAAGAATAACCACTATTTGGGCATGCTGTTCTTACATTGGAAGCAAAGAGAGTGACCAGCAGAAACATGTGATACTATTGCTGGCTCTAACTGGAACCAGCATATGGCCCTTTCTCACATGTCTAAACTCAAAGGCAACAGGGCAAAGTGGCATACTTCAGCCACAGTGAGCCAGAACAAGGTTGGGGAAGGAAGAAAGAACTGTGAAGAAATAATACAGTCTATCACAGGCAATTTAATCACTAAAGACATTTCACTAATATCTCTTTGATATTGCTTAGAAGCCAATAAAATGTTGTCAATTCAGTTTTCTCCAAAATTACACAATGTACTAAGCCAAGAAATGATACCTTATATTTTATTTTCCATCTGAAATTTTACTTGTTTTTAATGGCCCTGTGCCCCCAAAGTGGAATCAATTTAGTAAAAATCAGTAAATTACCAAATATATATAATGCAGCATTGCAGCATCTAAAAGGTCAATACTACAAATCTGTTTCTTTCATGCCTTATTCCACCACAGATAAATTGTATTTTCAAACAAAATGTCCTTTCCCTCCCTTGTTCCCAATGAGTATGTGAATTTCTAATATTTACATACAGACACTTGTGGAAGATAAGGTATTTTAGATTATCAGAGGCTGGAAAGCTAAAATTTTCTGTTTCTCAGGTTCCCTTGTGCGACAGTTTTGGCCAGTTAAATGTAAGTGATGTCTGCTGGAAGGAGCTCCCATGAAAGATTTTAAAAAAGGAAAACTCAGCTGATAGAGCCTCTTTGGCCCATATTCCTGCCTGTGATAACAGTGTAATGCCTAAAGCTAAAGGATGATCAAGCAGGATGACAGAAGGGCCTTGTTCGTGATGACATCAGAAAACCATCACACCAGTCAATAGCTGCTATCTCAAGATTTTATTTTGGATATCTCCTTCCGTTCTTTAGTTCAACCTGGAGAGGAAAAATATTATCAGTGCCCAGAGAGAGTCAGGTTTCTTCAGAAGTTCCAAGTGAGGAATCTTTCTACTGCATCTTACGTTGCTACTTCAGCACCTCCAAGAACCCTGCCCCACTTTTCTGTAATTCTAAGTGAATATAAGGACTTACAAGAAATCCGAAGTTCTAGCTGCACAACAGAGAAATTTGGAATTACAACTAAACCCTCAACCATACATGAGCGCTGCAACAGATTCCAAACACCTTAACCCTTTTTTGGGTTTGCCTAGGCAAAAGAAAACCTTTGCTGCTATATTAATTATGACTCTGGTTGCTAATATGTTATTTCCCATTCTCCCCCATCTTGGTGCATGTGGCCAGACTATACTCCCTGGCTTGTGGTTGGCTGGGTCATATTACCAGTTCTGGACAAAGAATTGGGAATGGAAATGATGTGTATCACTTTCTGGCTTGGGTTGAAGGCATTTAATTACTACTGTGAGACCCTCTAAAGCTCTCTCTCTTCCCTCTGGCATGACAACTGGCTATATTATTTACTTGAGCTCCCAAATAGCTAGAGTTTTCCCTGCCAATCTCTGAGTGTAATATAAGAGAGAAATAAATCTTTTTTTTAAAGAAGTCATTACAATTGGGAGTTGTTTGTTACTAGACTATGATGTAGTCTATTTGGAATGAGTCAAGCCCAATCAAGGAAGCTTCAGCACAATAGAATATAGATTAGCGCATGGATGCCACAGAGTCTTAAATAGACCATAGGAAGGGCAGTAATGAATCTAGGCCTCAGGAAGAGTCAGAACCAGGAATTGAATGCTGCAGAGCTCTCTCTCTTTTTCCTTTGATTCTACTTTTCTTGGTCTACTTAGTGTTATTTTCTCTCATTGCAAACTTGCCCTCTTCACATGGAGAGAAATATGACCTTTGGCAGGCTCTGAGTTTTACAATTCACAGCTTCAGTGAACAGGGGAAAAATGACTGACATTCTCTGGTCTGAAATTTAAAAATCTTAGGAAATGTATCCAATTTAATTAGCTATGTTCAGGGAAATGGGGTCATAGAGGAACATGACACTGAACTGTGTGAGTGAAGTAGAGGAGAAAATATTCCCAGGAAAAGAGAGGAGTGTCATATGAGTAGCTCATAAATACTAAAGTGTAGAATATATATATGTATATATATATACATATGTATACATATATAGTCGAATTAATTTGTTCAGTAAGAATTTTTAGTATACTTCCATTAGACTATATAAAGTCAGATTAGTTAATGTGGAGTATGATATATCAAATAAAGAATGAACAATAGAAATTAAAGATAAATGAATTGTACTAGAGTTTTGTACTAGTAGGTAAGATTGAAAATTTGTATACGACTTGTAAAATACATGAAACACATTAGTTACATATTTACTAATATATGCTTAACTCTGTGCTAGAATCTATTATTTATTAATATATATTTAGTTCAGTCTGTGCTAGAGCTTGTCATTACTGCACTGTAAATGATTGTTTCTACTTGCTTGTTTCCTTGAGGCTATGTGGTTGTTAAATGTGACAGCTTTTTCCTATTTCTTACTATATTTTGATGTATAAATTAAGAATTTGGAAAAAAGTCTTACTATAGGAATACTTTAATTTTTCCTATCCGTCAGGAAATACCCAGTTTCAAAGGTGGAACTATGTTCATATTGCAGATAGTTTTTTTTCTGAGTTTAAAATTCTTAATGAATCTAAGGTGGCTGCCAAGATCGACGTTTTGTCTTTTCCTGAAACTTAGCTGTTAGTGCATACAAAACCACATAAAAACTCTTCTAAATTTAGGCAGAATTATAGGAGCAAAATCAAGTTTTAATTAGTGCTGCTAATGGAAAGCAGGAAGAAACACATAATCTTTAAAAATTATAATAACTTGGCTTGGGAATTCATGCATCAACCACACATGTGGAATTTTTTAAGAGTAAATCTGGTTGCAAGTGACAGAAAAACCCAAATAACGGTGACTTAAGTAAGATAAAAGTTAATTTTTCTATCATAACACAGTCTGGAGGTAGATGGTCCAAAGACACATGGTATGTCCCTCTGTGGTATCAGGCATCCAGGCTCTTTTTTAGTCTGTTTTGCCTAGCCTCCATTCCTAAGTTCATTGCATTATCCAAGGTGGCCATACTTGGTCAAGCCATTCATTTGCATTTTACCAAGCAGGAAGAAGGAAAAAAGAAGGATAAGGGTGCACTTTCTCCTTTTAAGAACACTGTCTGGAAGTTGCACACACAGTTTTCATTTATGATCTCATTGGTGAGCACTTAGTTTAGCCAGACTCCAAGGAAAAGAGTCTAGGAAATATGTAATTTGTCCCAGATGGTCATTCACCCAACTAAAAATCAAGGGCTCTATCACATAGAAGAGGAAATGAAAAAGGATTTTGAGGTGACTAGCAATCTCTGCACACCTGGTATACCCAAACTGACAAGTGGACTTCTGCCTGTCCTCACAATATGCTCACATCTACTCTACCCATATTTCAGGTTTACTCTGGCCTGACCCCATAATGAACTCACACCTAGTGTACCTATGGTTACAACTTGACTCCTGCTTGTATCTGTGATGGACTTTGACTCTACACCAGTGATATTACATCACATTCCTTCAAAGTTGCGGCTGAGGGCAAATGTTCTTTCAGGGGCATACCCATTTTGGTAAAAACCAAGTTTACTCTGCTCTGGTAAACAGGGTCACTGTGGACAGTTGTACAGGTTGTGCATGCAGCTTGGAGACAATGAGGGGCTAAAATCCCAGTTGAAGAAGTACATTTGTGTAATTCAAATGCTCAGAAAAGTCAATCTGATTATAATTTTTATTTAAATTCTCCACCCAAATGGAATGTCTTTTCCTGATTTGTACAATTGGACTAAATGTACTGGTTGTAGTTTTAGTTAGGTTAGTTTAATTTAGTTAGTTATATACATATTATAAACCAGAATGACTTCCCAAAGTCTGGATTTGAGAACATTAATTCCTCAAGAAATATTAAGAGATGGTCAGTTGAGAAAATGTGTTTCTTAGTATATAGGTCAAACAAGGTTAAGACTTTGCTACCAGCAAGACTTTATTAAGAACCTTTATTATGCTAATCCTTGTTTGGAAATCCCCACAAAGGGGACTCTTGTATGCTATGATTGACAAGACAATTATTTTCTTGCAACATATCTTACAGGACGATGTAATAACATATGGATTTCGTGCAGTGTGAAACTTGTCTAAAGAGAAAATATGCTCCTCACCCCCACTCCCAAATTCACTTAAATCAGATTCTTCAGATGAAGGTCCTGACAGCCTGTATTTTTAGCATGTGACCCAGACCATTCTTATCATTAAGCAATTTTGGAAATATTGATTTATAGAAATTATTTTTCACTAGGAGTACACCAAAATCACTTGGGAAACTTTTCAAATACACATTTACTTGGTCCTTCCCAAATTTATGAATCAGAGGGAAGTGTGTTTTGTCTACAGCCATTTCTTACGTTAACTCTCAGTTAAGAACCGTTGTTTTACACTTAACTTTCTTATCCTTCATAAGTTGCTATTCACTTATACACCAAGGTATGTCCACATAGACGTTTTCTTTCTTGGGCCCATTCCTTACCATTTATCAGGTTCTCCTTGGTATTAGCTATTTTTTCACAGCAAATGAGAACAGCACTCCGAGCCATGCTTTATTTCAGGGCAGGATTGATAATAGGAAAAGAAAAGGCCTTGGCCTTTTATCTGCTAGCTGTATAACCAGCTAGCAGATAAAATATTTGAGAGTAATGAAAAGCTGATTGCTTAAGTATGAGACATTTTTATAGCTCATGTGCTTTTAAATGCATACAGTTGGCATGAACAGGGTGGCCAATTTTTAAAAAGAGCAACTGATTCAAGTAGATTCCCTGGTGTAAAATGCTGTTTGTGTGATCTGTTTTCCAGATGTTTCCATAGCAAATGTTTTCTTAATGTGAAACCTAACCATTAAAAGCACCTGGGTAGTGTGCAGCTCGTCCAGACACAAATCATCATCATTTCTTTTCTTTTTTTTTAATTCAGAGACTCATAGGGAGGAAACTTTAGTTATTTTGAACACAAGGAAGGATGAGCATATTTTATATTCATCTGGAAATATAGTGACAAAAATGCTTATTTAAACATCAATCTTAATATATAAAGAGTTTCATTCATGTCTGCAAACAACACAAGGGTATATACTTCCTACAAGGTCTGCAGAACTGCTTGGCAGCTATATTTGAAGCATGTATTTTTAATGTTAATTTTTTCTGTGTGAATTCTGACTGAACACAGGGGAAAAGACAATGTAGTGTGACAGTCAACCACTGAGGTTTCTGAGCGGGGCAATCTGGGTTTGAATCCTTCTCCACCACTTACCAGCTATATAAATCTAGGCATTTTACTTCACCTTTATTATAATATAATAATAATTTCTTTATTATCCTTATGTAAAATAAGGATTATAATAGTACTTACCTTGGAAGATTGTTATGAAGATTAACTGTGTTTACACGTATAAATACTTGTGAGGGAGGAAAATTAATTTTCCCTCTACTTTTCTAGGTTCTTAGCTAAGACATCCATGTAACAAAAGACAGATTAACAGGAGAAAAACAAACAAAAATTTAATAGCATGTATGCCTCCTGTATACATGAGAGATACCCAGGAAAACTGAATGACTTCTCCAAATGGCCCAAGCTGCCATTTTAAATAACATCTCTAGAAAGACAAAGGAAGGTGTTGATTGGGGAGAGACCAGTTATGGAAGGTTACCAGGAAAAGCACTGTAAGCAAGAGTAAGGTTGTGCAGATTTATGTCATTGCCTTCTCCATGGATAAGAGTTTCTAGAGATTTAGTATCATCCTTCTCTTGATACAAAGAGGGAAGCGCCTTTAAAAATGGAAATTTCCCTTATAAATGCAAATGTCTCTTACAAAAGTGTAATTTGTACTTAGTTTTCAAGAGCTTTTTCTATGTTTGATGTTCTTAAAAGTAATCAGCCTAAAAGAATTCCTATGCCAAAGAGGCATATTTGGAGGTGACAAATTTCTGCTTCCCTTCACACTTAAGACATTTTTTTGGCCCATAGTAAATGTTCAGTTATGATTAGGGTCAATAAAGTAGATGTCAAAATTGAATATTTTCTTAAAGATTAAAAGAAAGAAATCTCCAGTGTCCTTGAGCTTCACATTTTACTTTGCTAGAGGATAAAAAATATGGTTCACAAAGGTTTCCTTGGACAAACGTAGTAGCTAGGAAACGGAACGATAAGTCAAAAACTTCCATTTTTCTTTAATGTGCTACTTGATTCATTAATGGAAATACTTGTCTCCTTAATTTAGTGTAATATATTAGAGGAAAAATAGCTTATATTTGTTATATAGTTTAATCGCAAATGTCATCAGAGAGATTGGACACTAGGAATTTCATTGGGCCAAGAAGTGACAGAAATACAAAGAAGAAACACATGGGGAAGACTTGTGGGTTAGAGAAATAAAGAGAAAAGGGAAGATGAGTAAAAGAAGTAGGAGAAAAGTTTGCAGAACTGTTGGCAGAGAAAGAAGTATGCTGCCAGTTGGGTGATACTCTGAGCCAGCTGTACACAATGCCATAGATATTTTTTTTTAAATATAATAGGAACTTTTTCTCAACTATCAGCTAGTCATTAACATGATATTTCCTTTAAGAAAAATGTACCATATTTCAAATGCTTTGTTCATTTGTAACTCCAGATGGGCAAATCTTTCTAAAAGACATTTAAATAAGCATTGATAGCTGGTGAAAGCTCTGTGGGTATCTCAAATTTGGAGCTAGAAGTTATTTTTCTTAAAAGAAGACAAGTCTCTCTGTTAGTTGTCATTCCTCAAATTAAAGGAAAGGTTGGAAAGACAAGATACACATTGAATTTCTCCAACCCACCTTTGCTTTTTCTTTGGATAAACCTTCAGTTCATGGTAGCTATGGATTTCTTTACTGGTTTTATTTTCAACATGAAATGGACATTCATACTTTCTCTTAAGGCATTTTCTTCAGAAGAGAAATATTCTTTCTGTTCAATGTGTAAAAGAAAAAAAAATGCATGTAAAGATTTTTACAAGTGATTATTAATGCTTTGAAGTGTAAATATTCAAATCAACCCTTGATGAAATTTAAATTGCAGGGAGCCTCCTAATAATACTGTGAAAGTGAAAAAGCTAATTTATATTAATATTTAATTGCTATTAAAATCAAGCCTCCCTATAAAGCATACTCCTATCTTAATTTAAATATATTCAAGAAATATTTAAAATAGCAGATCTATAGTATAGATACTATACTATAGTATCTTGAAGAGACAAAATCTTAAATATTCTTAAAAAACAAAATTCAACTGAGTAATTTAAAGATCAAATTGGCTTTATTCAATAATTCATGAATCAGGTTACATTCCTAAGAGGGGCTGAAGCTACATTTAAGTTAGGTACTAAGTCTTGGTTTGGCGATGTGGGCCTAGCACACGTGACTCCATTTTGGGCCTGTTATTTCTTTTTAACAATTTCCCTTCTTGATCAGACTCTTAGCTTAACTGACATGTGTGATCAAAATTTAAGGCATTAGCGCCACTCTCAGCTACCACTCTGTAGTTCTTGCAGCTTTTACTGATCCTCTGTGAGACATTCACAGGTCATGATGTTTTTTTGCTGAATCTCTGTAATATTCACAGGTCATGACATCAAGTTCACAATCGTTTTAGCAGGTCATTTTCGTTGTTCCTTCTTTGACATTTCAGTCTTAGGGAGATGATTTGCTTGGTGGTTAGCAGCTGTGAACCTGCATTTAAAGCTTTTGAGAGAATACCACATACCAGGGAGACTACTATGATTATTATAAGTAGGATAATTCCAGATGCTTGGAGTGTACTTCAGAGCTACGGTCCCCAAGACCCAAATCAGTCAAAATCAAATAAGTCAAAGAAAGATCCTGTTGAAAGAGTTACCTTCTTAAGTAAAGTGGCTTGTTCAGCGATCTTATGCAACTGAGTTTCAACTTCCTTAGAAGTGTTAATCCAGGTACAGCAGGTAGCAGTGGCCACAGCACAGCCACCTCTTTGCTCAGATAAAAGATAATCAAGGGCTCCCCTATTATTAAGAATAGCTTTGGCCAGAAAGTCTAAGGAATTTTGCTGGACAGCTATTGCTTTAGCAGCAGGTTCTGCAATATCTTCAAGGGTTAAGGAGAGAATATTGCTGGTAAATTTATTTGCACTTATTCCCAGCCAGGGAAGTAGGGTCCTGTCAAAGGAAGCAAATTCTGAATCATGAGCCCATCCCCATAGGTCCTTTTTTAACTCATTGATGTAAATTCAGGGGAATCTACTAATAAGGGGTCTTTGTTTATGAATAATCAGGAGCACAGTTAGATTATCTGAGAGGTATTACCCAGTTATGCACCGTCCATTTAGGCATTCATAGGCCCACAGAGAATGAGAACCACTCCAGACAAAAGTAAATCCTGTTGGGGCACAAACCACTGCTGCTAAGGTGGCACTGTTAATAGATTCTAGCATTATGGACAGATCCATTTGTCTGAAAGTTTATCCCCCTTAGCAATGACCTGGGAGTTACAGAATATGGTGTAATCTTTCCAGGCCAATGCCAGAGAAAAGGAAAAAAAAAGAGAAGAAGAGAGAGTCTCTTATTTTAAGTATGAAGTCTTAATATAGTGTCCTGGGGGGGAGTAGTCTATATCTCTGTCAGCTACTTCTCCTTCTCATCAATTTGATTCAGAGGTCTCCAACATCTGCACAGGATCAGATGTCAGGTGGAGGCTTTTTCAGCTGTGAGATGTGTATCCAAGGTTCAAGTCCCTGAAGTTTCCCTGCTGCCTAGGTAGTGAGGAAGACCTGATATAGTCTCTTCTAAGGGGATACAGGGGCAGTCTTTGTTCTTAGTGATTACAAATCAAAGAGTGGGAGAAAATTGGAAATGTTAATTTAGAAAGTTGTAGCCAGATATTTAAGGAAACTAGAAAGACTCAGGATCTAGTCCAGTGTACATGTATATAACAAAACCTCAAAGACAATTAGCAAGCTAAGAATCTAAAATAGACAAAAGTACAAACATAATTATTCTCTCCACAGTTACTCCCATTTCTTTTTTCCAAGGATAATCACAGTAAAACTAATTTGTTTACATTAGATGTGGCTTGTTTACGTAAATGCAGCAAGAATAGTGATTGATCATATAAACTCTTTTTAAGACTGCTTTGGTAGAACCTTGTGAACAAGGTACTAGGTCATTTTTTTCCAAGGGGTTTTATTGGCTCCATAAAGGTAGCTGTAGTTCCTTAAAACTGTCTGGTCATTTCTGAGTCTATGCACATCTCTCTCTCAAATAGGACAATTCAGTGAAAGTCACAATATTTCCAATTGTGTCCTGTTACCGACAGAATAGATTCTCATTTAACTTATGCAAATGGCTAACTCTGTTGCCATAAAAAGAAAACTTAAGGAGGGATCAGGCAGGGAGAAAAAATAAAAGTTTCGTCTTTGTTTACAAAGGTATGCTTTACCAAATTACTGTATGTCACAGATAGCTTAAGAGAAATGGTTTCCTTAAATCTGGAAAAATAAAACATTAAGGAGCCAGCAGTGTTTCAGACAAAACATCATAAAAATTATTATCATCCTTGTCAGTTCATTCTGTCCCAAGTATTAAACAAGTAATTAATACTTGTTTTGTTTGAATCCAGTTTTTCCATTTGTTCTGGAAATTCTTACCCAGTTCAGTTTTATGATGTTAAAGTTATCAGAAACCTGTACTTTGCAAAAGTCCTTTCCTTGAATCTTCTTGAAGATAAAGTACTTTTGCAGGAACACTTTTGCAAAGTATCAGAGTAAAACAATAACTACATGTAAAAAGACTTTAAAAATGTTCATTATTAGAGATCTGTTGAGAGTTCATTATAATGGAATTGACAAGGGAATTTTGTTATTTTTGTGACACATAGCCCTTTAAGATAATAACTGGGATTATGACTGATAACATTATATCAGGACAAATCAGACTTTAGGAATTTCATATAATTTCTGGAAAACATATAATTATACAAATACAACATAAAAAGACTTAATATTACTTTTTACTTGACAATACTTCACATGTAATTTAACATATCAAATAAGCCTAACTAGTTTAACATCTCCCTTTTTATAAAGGCAGAGAACAAATCTTTTGAGATGTTCCACGGGTCCTCCGGAAAATCCCAGAGTTAGCTTGAGGTCAAAAAGACTTCACCTAGAATTAGATTTTGGGAGGTTTGTCAAAATATCAAAAGGTTTTAAAACACTTGGTCAAATAGGATCACAGTCACTGAAACAATACTTAGTTATCCACTTAACCACGATAACAAAGACTTCACAGGCAAATAGAGAAAGTTAAGTAGTTGTAAAGTTTCTTATTAATAGTAGACTAATGATCGAAGAAAACTTGTTCTTTAATGGATGTATATAATACAATTAAGGATTTTTTTCACATAAGTACACTATGATATTAAATCTTAATTTTATAACCCTTATAGTAAATGCATTTGATTTTAGACAACTTGATTACACAAGGTAAAATTCTCTCTCTCTCTCTTTCTCTCTCCCCAACTTTCTATTGAATTTGTTCTTTATTCTATTTCCCATTCTGAAATAACCAATTTCACTTCAGGACAAAATTATTTTCTTTTTCCTCAACAAAAAATATATCTCCAGTTTTCAGAACTTCTCTTACCGAAAACACATATCCTACTTTCCTTGCATACAGAGCTATTTCTCTTATTATTTCTAGCAGTTTTTTTAAATTTTTTTTTTTTCTTTTTTTTGGCTGTGCTGTGTGGCATGTGGGATCTTACTTCCCTGACCAGGGATCTAACCCATGCCCCCTGCATTGGAAGCTTGGAATCTTAACCATTGGACTGCCATGGAAGTCCCTCTCGTAGTTTTAATAACATATATTAGACTTTTTAACCCTTAAAACCTTAATTTTTTGGTGAAAATAAAGAAGTAAACAATTGTGAAGTGTCTACACTATCATTCTGTGGCTCGACAAATTTATAAGTACCTTTTATAATTTCCAGAAGCATATGCTTTCTCATAGTAAGTTTTTTAGTGTGGCACAAAACATGTTTAATAATAGATCCAAGTATATTTTAGTTTCTCTGTAAAAGGAAGCCCAAAGTGAATAAAGCCTGTTCCATAATTAATGTTTCAGTATTTCCTCTTATTTAGAAATTATCTATATATTTAATGACTATCCACCATTTAATTTAACTTAGGAAAATTTTAAAGTTTCAGGTTACCTGTAAGGTAAGTACAGTTGCTCTCAATTCCTCAAAGAATTGGGTTGAAGCCTAAATTACATCATAGATTGATTCATCCATAAATCCTTTTACAAGGAACTTAGAAGTTTTTTTTCTTTCCCTCTGGTCACGTAGTTTTATTTTAACTTAGGAGAGAAAGTCTAAAGAATTTCCTATTATGCTCTAAATATCAGCTTCCAACTTCTGGACAATTTCTGACCACAGAACTACTTAAAAATCTTTTTAAATATCTTGTCAGTTTTCAGCCAGGACAAATGGTTAATACTTCTGCAGTACTGAATAACTCCTTGCACTT
The DNA here is from genome assembly GCF_059928025.1 of Delphinapterus leucas. Lineage (NCBI taxonomy): Eukaryota > Metazoa > Chordata > Mammalia > Artiodactyla > Monodontidae > Delphinapterus > Delphinapterus leucas. The sequence goes on from NC_143139.1 coordinate 73,080,457, forward strand.
AGGAGGCATCCTCAAAGAGGATGTAAAAGATATTTTTTCTCTCTTTATCAGATACTACAGACAGAGATCTGGGTGAGCTGACTCTGGTAAGAATTCTCACCCTTAGCCGGCTTTTGTCAGTTTTCTCAGGATCCCATCTGCAGGTTCCTGGTGAGATTTAAAATAGAGAGTGTAGCTCCAGTATCTACCAGAATTTGGTAAGGTTTTTCATTAGTTTCAATTTTATTTTTCCTTATCTGTTTAAGAGAATAACATAGCAATTTACCAGAAAATCCCTTGAAGTCTCATCAACTCTGGGAGGGGTTCATATCGGGGACCTACTTCGAAATTAGATATGGGGACATTCGAGTTGATGTTGAAGACTGTGCATAGGGCCTTTGAGGACAACCTCTTTTCCAGTGTTCCCATTGCTTATAACTGAGACATTGATTTCTTGGCCAGTGTTATGACGATTAACCCTTAAGAGGGTATCATGAGGGAGGCCTAGGTGTTGTTTTAGATATCTTTGATGTCTTTAATTTTTTATTACTCTTTTTCAATCAAACTTTTGATAAAACTATTTTGGAATCTTGAAGCCTTTTGGAAGCTTCTACATACCAATCAAAATAGGTATCCCCTCTGTTTAATTTAGGAATCCTTACTTTTGAGTACACTCTTAACTCAACAACCCTGTCTAATTGGAACATTCCCCATAATGACCATTGCAATTCAAGATTGTCTTTAGTAAGATTTTGCCATTTTTGTAGATATCCACAGCTTCCAGAACCTCGGTTCTTAAACATCATCAAAGGAGGTGTGCTGGAAGGTGGTGTACTTAACTCTTCAGATTTTAAAGATCCGATCTTTATTTATTTATTTTTTTAGCTAAGCCTCTGGGCCTCTCAGAGCCAAACTAATACTTAAAAGGAATGTGCTGAAAGCTTGGAGACTGTGTGGTGTTTTGCAGCATAACTTGTTGCCCAGAAATTTACTTGAGGTTGGCAGGTGATGTAGTGTCAATCTGACCTGTCCCATGACCAACCTACCTTAACATGAGATGCTTTGGGTTAGGTGGGGAATGCTCTCACAGCTTGTAAATGCTCAATCTTCCAACCAATTTTTGTGGCTTTTGGCTTTGAGGTTCCCATTCGCAGTAGCCTTTACCTAATGTGCATATTAACATACAAGCAGTAACCAATGAAGTAGGGACTGGGGAAAGGACTGAACCAGCAGACCCCAATCAGTTGGGACTGCAGGCTGATTACAAACAAATGGGGAGCTGCAGGTGCCACCAGCAGTTCCCAGTGGGAAGTCTGGGGACAGAACCAAGGGCTAGGATTTAGATGTCACAGCAGACTGGCCAACTGAAGGCCTTGTTCATACCTCCAGCAATTTGCAGTGTAGAATTGGGGGACTGAGGAAATGGCTGAACCATGAGACTTCAACAAATAGGGACTGTGGAATGGGGGCCCCACATAAATAAGGAACTGCAAACTGTCACTAACAGTTTCTTCTAGGACCTTGGGACAGAATCAGGGGCTGGCGTTTCCAATCAATTGGGAATTGTGGAGTAAAAAGCCAACTAGACCAGGAGCTCCACACAGAGAGCAGAGCTCAGAAGAAAGAGGAACTTACCCACCACTCTAAGAAATGGTGAGAAAGACAGTAAACTTAAAGGGTTTGCAGGATACAGCCTGTGTTTCTTGTCCCCAAGTGCCATCAGAAGTGCACTTTGGATCCCACCACAGTCACTAAATCTGTTAAAAAGCAAAATTCAACTGAGTAAATTTAAAGATCAAATTGGCTTTGTTCAATGATTTATGAATTGGGCAGCATCCCATCTAGTATACAGAAAGGAGCTTCAAAGAGCTGTACAAAATAGAAGGCTTTTATAGGCAGAAAGGGGGCGAGACAAGGAAACATATAATTCAAGCAAGGTCACCTCTCTTTGGGGGATGGAGGGAGTCTATTAGGCAGATTGCCTCATTAGTGCTGACCAGGTAATTCCAGATTGACTGATTAGATGGTTACATTACTGTGAGGGGCTGAAACTGCAATTAAGTTAGGTATGAAGTCTCACTTTGGTGAGGTGGGCTTAGCACAAGTGACTCCATTTTGGACTGTTATTTCTTTATAACAATATCATACAAATGCATTTACTTTTACATGACAGACACTTTGATCCTATAAAGATGCTTCCATTCTGGGTGGAGGCATTCCAGCAAAGTTACAATGGTTTATCATATAAAACGTAGCACAATTTCCACTGATGTCTTCATTGTAAAAGAGAAGGTAGCATCTCATGGGAAAAACCTAGAAATAGTGAGACCTTTGAGAAGAAAAGAATTAAAATGGTAGCCCTACCCTTGTGATGTTGAAGTATTTACTTAGTATAGCTGTACTTTTCACATTTTCCCTCAATTGTTGATTACTTCAACTTGCCTAAGTAATAAGAATTTAAGCCATGGGGAGATTTTCTTTCTTTGTTCATTTTCTTCTCTTTTTGTTATAAGTATTTGTGATTGTGAAGAGTACTGGATGTTTGTCCGTAGTTGATCTTAACTAATACATGATGTACTTCAATGTGAAAATTCTCCTGAGACTTCATGGTTATTAAAATAAGTTGGCATTCTGTTTTATTAATTTGGTCAGTTTGGGAATTTGTGTATTGAATTTATGTTAAATGAGTTGGAGAGATGTATTTTCTAATCCTAGACTCATCTCAACTGTGCACAGAATATGATCCAAGGCTTTTTTCCTAGGCTTTCTGAGGAGTGGTGAATAACATACAGTGTCCCCCTTGGAAAACATGAAGTTAGAGTTGTCAAGTCCTTCCATGATGCTGGTGGCAGCTAGCATCTCTTCTCTGCACAACCTGCCTCCTGTCTGCCTGAATTCAAATCCTGGCTTTGTTTCTCACTTTAGCTATGTGACCTGGGCAATTTAATTGTCTTCTCTGTGTCTCAGTTTCTTTCATTTATAAAATGGAATAATTATTGTACCTGCCTCATAAATACGAAGGAGTGAATACAATCAGTTAATAAAGATTCTATACAGCTTGGCAAATAAGTATGGAACAAATGTTAGTTAATATTATTATCATATTTATTATTAAAATTAAAGACTCCATTGAGAAGTCATGCCATATACTTGGCTCCCTTCTGCTTATATCTGTGGATTCATGGGTGCCCATTTTTCCATCCAGTTAGCCCTTTTCCTAGGGTCCGGACCTGTTTTCTTAACCTTCTCTTTTTAACCTTCTTTTTAAAATTCTATTTCATCATATATTCTACCTTCTGTCACAGCACCCATTGACTTTTATTTTGAGTTTCTCAAGTTTATCCATCAGTTTCCCTTTGAGGCTGACTTAAGATATAGATACTGACCTTCATCTCACCTGGGTTTGCCATACCCTTGCTTGGACTGTACTCTTAGTTTTGTTTTCTTCCAAGCACTTCTATTTTGCCCTAAAGTAATTTTAGGGCAAATTTCTTGTTTTCTGAGGTCTTCCCTCTTTTACTTCTAACACTGTATGTGGTGAGGATAAAAAGGCATTATAGAGTAATGGATTCTTTTAACCTATCTTCCTTTGTGTTCAGATATAAACCATATATTCCTCCTCAAACACTCTGAACTTTTCAATATCTCTATCTTTTTGGCACACTACTCACACTGGGCCTTCACTCTTCCCTTGGTCTTAGATAAAACACTTCAAAGCATGGTATAAGTTCTGATTTCTTAGCCACAAGCGGGCTGGAAATGCAACCCGCTTTTTTAGGAGATATATCTTTACCAATGAGGAGTGAAAGATAAAAGGAAATTGAGCAGATACATTTATTTCTCTCCCTTAGTTTGTTTGGTAGTAGTCTGAGTGGCAGTTCTTCCCTGCATCCCTTCTGTAGAAGACCCACGTGCTGAACAAACAAGCCTGCTGCAAGATTCTCTCTGCCTTTTCCTGGCTTGTCAAGAAGCCGTGGTTGGAACAATGACACATCGCACCTCGTGGTTTTGCATATTCCCATGTTACTCTTTGATTTCTCTTTTCTTGGCTTCACCTCCCTGGGCTGGTACCTCCCAAACATACCGGTATCAACTTAATCTTTATCTCTACTTTCTAAAGGAGCTATGTAAGACATTCTAAATGGCTTTCTAGAGAAACTTTTAATTTTATTGCAGATAGACTTAGCATTGGAATTCTTTCTTTCCACTTAACTTGAGGGCAGATGCACAATGCACAGGGCTCAGATTCTATCCATATCAACTGGCAAGAGCATTGTTTTCTTCCAACTTTAATTTTACATGGGCTTCCTTCTATAAGACCCCATCACCCCTTCCCTCATCATTTGAACAATGGACCAAGTTTTGATTTTCCTGGGTGTGGTATTGCCCCATGTGGGTAGAGACAGAGTAAGAGCTCCTCATTGCAGATACACAGTCACTTCCCCAGGAGCTCCATATGTGTCCCCTGCCACACTTAAACCAGACTCTAACAGTTGTTTCTAGTCACTCTGTAGTTCAGCTCCTGAACAGTGGGCCCTAATTAAATCTGTGGATCATCCACCTACTTTTCCTACGACTCTATTCCTCACTCAATAACTGATTTATGAAGACTGCACACCCAATCTATTACTCTGTCTATAGAAATCTACACACATATTACTCATCTCTGCACAATTATCACATTTTTTTCCATTAAAAAAAGACAACCATATTCGTTAAGAGTTTAGTTATTCTTCTCAGATTTTGATATAATTCTGGACTCTTCTGTTTGCTTTCTGTGTGATTTGGGGCAAGTGTCTTAACATCTCTAGCCTTAGATGTTGTATTCTGAAGAAGTTTAAAAAATATTTCCTTCTGAGATGAAGGGGGAGACCTTCAAGAAGGCAGAGGAGTAAGATATGGAGATCACCTTCCTCCCCACAAATGCATCAGGAATACATCTACATGTGGAACAACTCCTATAGAACACCTACTGAACACTGGCAGAAGACCTCACACTTCCCAAAAGGCAAGAAACCCTACATGTACCTGGGTAGGGCAAAAGAAAAAAGAGAGACAAAAGAATAGGGACAGAACCTACACCGCTGGAAGGGAGTTGTGAAGGAGGAAAAGTTTCCACACACTAGGAAGCCCCTTCACTGGTGGAGACGGAGGGTGCCAGGAGGAAGTTTTGGAGCCATGCAAGAGAGCACAGCAACAGGGGTGCAGAGGGCAAATCAGAGAGATTCCCGCACAGAGGATCGGTGCCGACCAGCACTCACCAGCCGGAGAGGCTTGTCTGCTCACCCGCCGGGATGAGTGGGGCTGGGAGCTGAGGCTCGGGCTTTAGAGGTCATATCCCAGGGAGAGGACTGCGGTTGGCTGCGTGAACACAGCCTGAAGGGAGCTAGTATGCCGCAGCTACCTGGGAGGGAATCCAGGAAGAAGTCTGGACCTGCCTAAGAGGCAAGAGATCATTGTTTTGGGGTGCATGAGGAGAGGGGATTCAGACCACCACCTAAACGAGCTCCAGAGACAGGCATGAGCCGCGGCTATCAGCACGGACACCAGAAACGGGTATGAAACGCTAAGGCTGCTGCTGTAGCCACCAAGAAGCCTGTGTGCGAGCACAGGTCACTATCCACACCTCCCCTCCTGGGAGCCTGTGCAGCCTGCCACTACCAGGGTCCGGTGATCTAGAGACAACTTCCCTGGGAGAACACACGGCACACCTCAGGCTGGTGCAACGTCATGGTGGCCTCTGCCGCTGCAGGCTTGCCCCGCATTCTGTACCCCTCCCTCCCCCCGGCCTGAGTGAGCCAGAGCCCCCTAATCAGTTGCTACTTTAACCCTGTCCTGTCCAGGCAGGAACAGACGCGCTCAGGTGACCTACACGCAGAGGCAGGGCCAAATCCAAAGCTGAACCCCAGGAGCTGTGCGAACAAAGAAGAGAAACGGAAATCTCTCCCAGCAGCCTCTGGAGCAGTGGTTTAAATCACAATCAACTTGATGTACCCTGCATCTGTGCAATACCTGAATAGACAATGAATGATCCCAAAATTCAGGCGGTGAACTTTGGGAGCAACTACAGACTTGGGGTTTGCTGTATGCAACTGGTTTCTGGTTTTATGTTTATCTTAGTTTAGTATTTAGAGTTTATTATCATTGGTAGATTGGTTTATTGATTTGGTTGCTCTCTTTTTTTTTTATATATATAGCCATATTTTTTTTCCCTTTTTCTCTTTTTGTGAGTGTGTACGTGTATGCTTCTTTCTGTGATTTTTGTCTCTATAGCTTTGCTTTTACCATTTGGCCTAGGGTTCTGTCTGTGTTTTTTTGTTGTTGTTTTTTTAGTATACATTTTAGTGATTGTTATCATTGGTCAATTTGTTTTCTGGTTCGGTTGCTCTCTTCTTTCTTTCCTTTTGTTTTTATTGCTTTTTAATTTATTTATTTTTAATACTGCACTGCATAATGATCAAAGGATCAATCCAAGAGAAAGATATAACAGTTGTAAATATTTATGCACCAAACATAGGAGCACCTCAATACAGAAGGCAAATGCTAACAGCCATAAAAAGGGAAATAGACAGTAAGTAACACAATCATAGTACGGGACTTTAACACCCCACTTTCACCAATTGACAGATCATCCAAAATGAAATTAAATAAGGAACACAAGCTTTAAATGATACATTCAACAGATATACTTAATTGATATTTATAGGACATTCCATCCAAAACAGCAGAATACACTTTCTTCTAAAGTGCTCATGGAACATTCTCCAGGATAGATCATATCTTGGGTCACAAATCAAGCCTTGCTAAATTTAAGAAAATTGAAGTTGTATCAAGTATCTTTTCCAACCACAACGCAATGAGACTAGATATCAATTATGGAAAAAAACACACATACATGGAGGCTAAACAATACACTACTTAATAACCAAGAGATCACTGAATAAGTCAAAGAGGAAATAAAAATATACATAGAAACAAATGAAATTGAAAACACGATGACCTCAAACCTATGGGATGCAGCAAAAGCAGTTATAAGAGGGAAGTTTATAGCAATACAATCCTACCTTAAGAAACAAGAATCATCTCAAATAAACAACCTAACCTTAAACCTAAAGAAATTACAGAAAGAAGAACAAAAAAACCCCAAAGTTACTAGAAAGAAAGAAATCATAAAGATCAGATCACAAATAAGTGAAAAACGAGGAAATGATAGCAAAGATCAATAAAAACTAAAAGCTGGTTCTTTGAGAAGATAAATAAAATTGATACACCATTGGCCAGATTCATCAAGGAAAAAAGGCTCAAATCAACAGAATTAGAAGACTCAAATCAACAGAATTAGAAATGAAAAACAAGTAACAGCTGACACTGCAGAAATAAAAAGTATCATGACAGATTACTATAAGCAACTCTATACCAATAAAATGGACAGCATGGAGGAAATGGACAATGACTTAGAAAAACAAAACCTTCCAAGACTGAACCAGGAAGAAACAGAAAATATAAACAGACCAATCACAAGCACTGAAATTGAGACTACAATTAAAACTCTTCCAACAAACAAAAGCCCAGGACCAGATGGTTTCACAGCTGAATTCTATCAAACATTTAGAAAGGAGCTAACACCTATCCTTTTCAAACTCTTCCAAAATATAGCAGAGGCAAGAAGACTCCCAAACTCATTCTTCGAGGCCACAACCACCCTGATAGCAAAACCAGACAAAATGTCACAAAGAAAGAAAACTACAGGCCAATATCACTGACGAACAGAGATGCAAAAATCCTCAACAAAATACTAGCAAACAGAATCCAACAGCACATTAAAAGTATCATACACCATGACCAAGTGGGGTTTATCCCAAAAACGCAAGGATTCTTCAATATACACAAATGAATCAATGTGATAAACCATATAACAAATTGAAGGAGAAAAACCATATGATCATCTCAATAGATGCACAAAAATCTTTCCCCAAAGTTCAACATCCATTTATGATAAAAACCCTCCAGAGTGTAGGGAACTTACCTCAACATAACAAAAGCCATATATGACAAGCCACAGCCCATATCGTTCTCAAAGGTGAAAAACAAATGATTTCCTCTAAGATCAGGAACAAGACAAGGTTGCCCACTCTTACCACTGTTACTCAACATAGTTTTGGAAGTTTTAGCCACAGCAATCAGAGAAGGAAAAGAAATAAAAGGAATCCAGACTGGAAGAAAAGAAGTAAAGCTGTCACTGTTTGCAGATGACATGATACTATACATAGAGAATCCTAAAGATGACCAGACAACTACTAGAACTAAACAATGAATTTGTTAAAGTAGCAGGATAAAAAATTAATGCACAGAAATGTCTTGCACTCCTATACACTAATGATGAAAAATCTCAAAGAGAACTTAAAGAAACACTCCCATGTACCACTGCAGCAAAAAGAATAAAATACCTAGGCAGAAACCTATCTAAGGAAACAAAAGACCTGTATGCAGAAAACTATAAGACACTGATGAAAGAAATTTAAGATGATACAAACAGATGGAGAGATATACCACGTTCTTGGATTGGAAGAATCAACATTGTGAAAATGACTATATTACACAAAGCAATCTACAGATTCAATGCAATCCCTAGCAAACTACCAATGGCACTTTTCACCGAACTAGAATAAAAAATTTCACAATTTGTATGGAAACACAAAAGACCCTGAATAGCCAAAACAATCTTGAGAAAGAAAACAGAGCTGGAGGTATCAGGCTCCCAGACTTCATACTGTATTAAATGCTACCGTAATCAAGACAGTATGGTAATGGCAAAAAACAGAAATTTAGATCAATGGAACAGGATAGAAAGCCCAAAGATAAACCAACACACATATGGTCACCTTATCTTTGATAGAGGAGGCAAGAGTATACAATGGAGAAAAGACAGCCTCTTCAATAAGCGGTGCTGGGAAAACTGGGCAGCTACATGTAAAAGAATGAAATTAGAATACTCCCTAACACCATACATAAAAATAAAATTAAAAAGGATTAAAGACTTAAATGTAAGGCCAGATGCTATAAAACACTTAGTGGAAAATATAGGCAGAACACTCTACGAGATAAATCAAAGCAAGATCCTTTTTGACCCACCTCCTCGAGAAATGGAAATAAAAACAGAAATAAAAAAATGGGACCTAATGAAACTTAAAAGCTTTTGCACAGCAAAGGAAACCATAAAGAAGACGGAAAGGCAACCCTCAGAATGGGAGAAAATATTTGCAAATGAAGCAACTGACAAAGGAACTTTTTTTTTATAGTTTCTTTTATATATATATATATAAGTATATATTTTTAACATCTTTATTGGAGTGTAATTGCTTTGCAATGGTGTATTATTTTCTGCTTTATAACAAAGTGAATCAGCTATACATCTACATACACCCCATATCTCCTCCCTCTTGCGTCTCCCTCCCACCCTCCCTATCCCACCCCTCTAGATGGCGACAAAGCACCGAGCTGATCTCTCTGTGCTATGTGACTGCTCCCCACTACCTAGCTGTTTACATTTGGTAGTGTATATATGTCTATGTCACACTCTCACTTCGTCCCAACTTACCCTTCCCCCTCCCCATGTCCTCAAGTCCACTCTCTACATCTGCATCTTTATTCCTGTCCTGTTGCTAGGTTCTTCATGACCATTTTTTTTTTTTTGATTCCATATATATGTGTTAGCATACAGTATATGTTTCTCTCTTTCTGACTTACTTCACTCTGTAAGACTGACTCTTTGGCCATCCACCTCAATATAAATAACTCAACTTTGTTTCTTTTTATAGCTGAGCAATATTCCATTGCATATATGTGCCACATCTTCTTTATACATTCTCCTGTCGATGGGCACTTAGATGGCTTCCATGTCCTACTAGCTATTGTAAACAGAGCTACAGTGAACATTGTGGTATATGATTCTTTTTGAATTATGGTTTTCTCAGGGTATATGCCCAGTAGTAGGATTGCTGGGTCATATGGTAGTTCTATTTTTAGTTTTTTAAGGAACCTCCATACTGTTCTCCATAGTGGCTGTATCAATTTACATTCCCACCAACAGTGCAAGAGGGTTCCCTTTTCTCCACACCCTCTCCAGCATGTATTGTCTGTAGATTTTTGATGATGGCCATTCTGACCGGTGTGAGGTGATACCTGATTGTAATTTTGATTTGCATCTCTCTAATGATTAGTTATGTTTAGCATCCTTTCATGTCTTTGTTCACAATCTTTATATCTTCTTTGGAGAAATGTCTGTTTAGGTCTTCTGCCCATTTTTGGATTGGGTTGTTTGCTTTTTTGATATTGAGCTGCATGAGCTACTTGTAAATTTTGGAGATTACTCCTTTGTCAGTTGCTTCATTTGCAAATATTTTCTCCCATTCTGAGGGTTGTCTTTTTGTCTTGTTTATGGTTTCCTTTGCTGTGCAAAAGCTTTTAAGTTTCATTAGGTCCCATTTGTTTATTTTTGTTTTCATTTCCATTTCTCTAGGAGGTGGGTCAAAAAGGATCTTGCTGTGATTTATCTCGTAGAGGGTTCTGCCTATATTTCTTCTAAGAGTTTTATAGTGTCTGGCCTTATATTGAGGTCTTTAATCCATTTTGAGTTTATTTTTCTGTATGGTATTAGGGAGTGTTTTAATTTCATTCTTTTACATGTAGCTGTCCAGTTTTCCCAGCACCGCTTATTGAAGAGGCTGTCTTTTCTCCATTGTATTTTCTTGCCTCCTTTATCAAAGATAAGGTGACCATATGTGCGTGGGTTTATCTCTGGGCTTTCTATCCTGTTCCATTGATCTATATTTCTGTTTCTGTGCCAGTACCATACTGTCTTGATTTCTGTAGCTTTGTAATATAGTCTGAAGTCTGGGATCCTGATTCCTCCAGCTCTGTTTTTCTTTCTGAAAATGGCTTTGGCTATTTGGGGGTTTTCTGTTTCCATACAAATTGTGAAATTTTTTGTTCTAGTTCAGTGAAAAATGCCTTTGGTAGTTTGATAGGGATTGCATAGAATCTGTAGATTGCTTTGTGTAGTATAATCATTTTCACAATGTTGATTCTTCCAATCCAAGGACGTGGTATATCTCTCCATCTGTTTGTATCATCTTTAATCTCTCTCATCAGTGTCTTATAGTTTGCTGCATACAGGTCTTTTGTCTCCTTAGGTAGGTTTCTTCCTAGGTATTTTATTCTTTTTGTTGCAGTGGTAAATGCGAGTGTGTCCTTAAGTTCTCTTTGAGATTTTTCATCATTAGTGTATAGGAATGCAAGAGATTTCTGAGCATTAATTTTGTATTCTGCTACTTTACCAAGTTCATTGATTAACTCTAGTAATTTTCTGGTAGCATCTGTAGGATTCTCTATGTATAGTATCATGTCATCTGCAAACAGTGATAGCTTTACTTCTTCTTTTTTATTTGGATTCCTTTTATTTCTTTTTCTTCTCTGATTGCTACAGCTTAAACTTCCAAACTATGTTGAATAATATTGGTGAGCATGGACAACCTTGTCTTGTTCCTGATCTTAGAGGAAATGATCTCAGTATTTCACCATTGAGGACGATGTTGGCTGTGGGTGTGTCATATATGGCCTTTATTATGTTGAGGTAAGTTCTCTCTATGCCTGCTTTCTGGGGGTTTTTGTCATACATCGGTGTTGAATTTGGTCAAAAGCTTTTTCTTCAACTATTGAGATGATCATATGGTTTTTCTCCTTCAGTATGTATATGGTTTATCACATTGATTGATTTGTGAATATTGAAGAATCCTTGCATTCTTGGGATAAACCCTACTTGGTCATGGTGTATGATCCTTTTAATGTGCTGTTGGATCCTGTTTGCTAGTATTCTGTTGAGGATTTTTACATCTATGTTCATCAGTGATATTGGCCTGTAGTTTTCTTTGTCACATCTTTGTCTGGTTTTGCTGTCAGGGCGATGGTCGCTTCGTAGAGTGAGTTTGGGAATGTTCATCCATCTGTTATATTTTTGAAGATTTTGAGAAGGATACGTATTAACTCTAAATGTTTGATAGAATTCACTGTGAAGCCATCTGGTCCTGGGTTTTGTTTGTTGGAAGATTTTTAATCACAGTCTCGATTTCAGTGCTTGTGCTCGGTCTCTTTATATTTTCTATTTCTTCCTGGTTCAGTCTTGGAAGGTTGTGCTTTTCTAAGAATTTGTCCATTTGTCTTCCCGGTTGTCCGTTTTATTGGCCTATAATTGCTTTTAGTAATCTGGCATGATACTTTGTATTTCTGCAGTGTCAGTTGTTACTTCTTTTTCATTTCTAATTCTATTGATTTGAATCTTCCTCTTTTTTTTCTTGATGAGTCTGGCTAATGGTGTATCGATTTTGTTTACCTTCTCAGCGCAACAGCTTTTAGTTTTATTGATCTTTGCTATTGTTTCCTTCATTTCTTTTTCATTTATTTGTGATCTGATCTTTATGATTTCTTTTCTTCTTCTAACTTAGGGGGTTTTTTATTCTTCTTTCTCTAATTGCTTTCAGTGTAAGGTTACATTGTTTATTTGAGATGTGTCTTGTTTCTTGAGGTAGGATTGTATTGCTATAAATTTCCCTCTTAGAACTGCTTTTGCTGCATCCCATAGATTTTGGGTCATCGTGTTTTCATTGTCATTTGTTTGTAGGTATTTTTGATTTCCTCTCTAATTTCTTCATTGATCTCTTGGTTATTTAGTGGTGTACTGTTTAGCTTTGATGTTTTTGTATTTTTTACAGATTTTTTTCCTGTATTTGTTATCTAGTCTCATAGCATTGTGGTTGGAAAAGATACTTGATACAACCTCAATTGTCTTAAGTTTAGCAAGGCTTGATTTGTGGCCCAAGATATGATCTGTCCTGGAGAATGATCCATGAGCACTCGAGTAGAAAGTGTATTCTGTGTTTTTTGGATGGAATGTCCTATAAATAGCAACTAAGTCCATCTTGATGAATGTATCATTTAAAGCTTGTGTCCTTATTTATTTTCATTTGGATGATCTGTCCATTGGTGACAGTGATGCATTAAAGTCCCCTACTATGATTTTGTTACTTTCGATTTCCCCTTCTATGGCTGTTAGTATTTGCCTTATGTACTGAAGTGCTCCTTTGGTGGGTGCATAAATATTTACAATTGTTATATCTTTCTCTTGGATTGATACTTTGATCATTATGTAGTGTCCTTTTTTGTCTCTTGTAATAGTCTTTATTTTAAAGTCTATTTTGTCTGATTTGAGACTTGCTACTCCAGCTTTCTTTTGATTTCCATTTTCATGGAATAACTTTTTCCATCCCCTCACTTTCAGTCTGTATGTGCCCCTAGGTCTGAAATCGATCTCTTGTTGACAGCATATATATGGGTATTGTTTTGGTATCCATTCAGCCAGTCTGTGTCTTTTGGTTGGAGCATTTAATTCATTTACATTTGAGGTAATTATCGAAATGTATGTTCCTTTTATCATTTTTTTAATTGTTTTGGGTTTATTATTGTAGGTCTTTTCCTCCTCTTGTGTTTCCTGCCTAGAGAGGTTCCTTTAGCATTTGTTGTGAAGCTGGTTTGGTGGTGCTGAATTCTCTTAGCTTTTGCTTCTCTGTAAATTTTTAAATTTCTCCATTGTATCTGAATGAGATCCTTGCTGGATACAGTAATCTTGTTTGCAGGTTTTTCCCTTTCAGCACTTTAAATATGCCTTGCCACTCCCTTCTGGCTTGCAGGGTTTCTGCTGAAAGATCAGCTGTTACCCTTGTGGTCCCTTGTATGTTATTTGTTGTTTTTCCCTTGCTGCTTTTAATAGTTTTATTTAATTTTTGATAGTTTGATTAATATATGTCTTGGTGTGTTTCTCCTTCTGTTTAGCCTGTGTGGGACTCTCTGCACTTCCTGGTCTTGATCGACTATTTCCTTTCCCATATTAGGGAAGTTTTCAACTATAATCTCTTCATATATTTTCTCAGTCCCTTTCTTTTTCTCTTCTTGTTCTGGGATCCCTATAATTTGAATGTTGGTGCATTTAATGATGTCCCAGAGGTCTCTGAGACTGTCCACAATTCTTTTCATTCTTTTTTCATTATTCTGCTCTGCAATAGTTATTTCCACCATTTTATCTTCCAGGTTACTTATCCATTCTTCTGCTGCAGTTATTCTGCTATTGATTCCTTCTAGAGAATTTTTAATTTCATTTATTGTGTTTTTCACCATTGTTTGTTTGCTCTTTAATTCTTCTAGGTCCTTCTTAAACGTTTCTTGTATTTTCTCCATTCTATTTCCATAATTTTTGATCATCTTTACTATCATTACTCTGAATTCTTTTTCAGGTAGACTGCCTATTTCCTCTTCATCTGTTTGGAGTGGTGAATTTTTACCTTGCTCCTTTATCTGCTGTGTGTTTCTCTGTCTTCTCATCTTGCTTAACTCACTGTGTTTGGGGTCTTCTTTTCACAGGCTGCAGGTTCATAGTTCCTGTTGTTTTGGTGTGTGCCCCTAGTGTGTAAGGTTGGTTCAGTGGGTTGTGTAGGCTTCCTGGTAGAGGGGCCTGGTGCTTGTGTTCTGGTGGATGAGGATGGATCTTGTCTTTCTGGTGGGCAGGTCCACGTCTGGTGGTGTGTTTTGGGGTGTCTGTGACCTTATTATGATTTTGGCAGTCTCACTGCTAATGCGTGCGGTTGTGTTCCTGTCTTGCTAGTTGTTTGGCATAGGGTGTCCAGCACTGTCCTTGCCGGTCGTTGAGTGGAGCTGGATCTTAGCGTTGAGATGAGCATCTCTGGGAGTGCTTTCACTGTTTGATATTACGTGGAGTCGGGACGTCTTTGGTGGACCAATGTCCTGATCTCATCTCTCCCACCTCAGAGGCTCAGACCTGACAACCTGCTGGAGCACCAAGACCCTGTCAACCATACGAATCAGAAGAAAAGTGAGCAAGAAAAGGAAGGAAGGAAGAAATAAAGTTATTAAAATAAAAAAATTTTTAAATATATAAAGTAAAACAAATTAAAAATTAATAAAAAAAGAAAGAAGTGAGCAACCAACACAAACAAACATAAAAAACCAAAAAAAAAACAGGCAGACAGAACCCTAGGACAAATGGTAAAATAAAGCTATACTGACAAAATCACACAAAGTCCACTGCCTCAATTTTGGGATCATTCGTTGTCTATTCAGGTAATCCAGAGATGCAGGGTACATCAGGCTGATTGTGGAGATTTAATCCGCTGCTCCTGAGGCTGCTGGGAGAGATTTCCCTTTCTCTTCTTTGTTTGCACAGCTCCTGGGGTTCAGCTTTGGATTTGGCTCCGCCTCTGCACGTAGGTCACCCGAGGGCATCTGTTCTTTGCTCACACTGGACGGGGTTAAAGGAGTAGCTGATTCGGGGGCTCTGGCTCACTCAGACTGGCGGGGAGGGAGGGGTACAGAATGTGGGCGAGCCGGCAGCGGCAGAGGTCGGCATGATGTTGCACCAGCCTGAGGCATGCCGTGTTTTCTCCCGGGGAGGTTGTCCCTGGATCACTGGACCCTGGCAGTGGCAGGCTGCACAAGCTCCGAGGAGAGGAGGTGTGGATGTTGACCTGTGCTTACACACAGGCTTTTTGGTGGCTGCAGTAGCAGCCTTAGCATTTCATGCCCGTCTCTGGTGTCTGCATTAATCCCGTGGCTGGCGCCTCTCTCTGGAGCTCGCTTAGGCGGTGCTCGGAATCCCGTCTCCTCGCACACCCCGAAACAATGGTCTCTTGCCTCTTAGGCAGGTCCAGACTTTTTCTGGGGCTGCCTCTCAGGTAGCTGTGTCACACTAGCCCCCTTCAGGCTATTTACACGCAGCCAACCCC
Source organism: Delphinapterus leucas (assembly GCF_059928025.1). NCBI lineage: Eukaryota > Metazoa > Chordata > Mammalia > Artiodactyla > Monodontidae > Delphinapterus > Delphinapterus leucas. The sequence continues at coordinate 73,096,284 of NC_143139.1, forward strand.
AGTCCTCTGCCTGGGATCTGAGCCCTGAAGCTGGAGTCTCAGCTCCCAGCCCTGACTCATCCTGGCAGACGAGCAGACAAGCCTCTCAGGCTGGTGAGAGCTGATCGGCACTGATCCTCTGTTCAGGAATCTCTCCGCTTTGCCCTCTGTACCCCAGTTGCTGCTCTCTCCTCCATGGCTCCGAAGCTTCCCACCCACCACCCACCCCCACGTGTCTGCCAGTGAAAGGGCTTCTTAGTGTGTGGAAACTTTTCCTCCTTCATAGCTCCTTCCCAGAGGTGCAGGTCCCATCCCTATTCTTTTGTCTCTGTTTTTCCTTTTTTCTTTTGCCCTAACCAGGTACGTTGGCAGTTTCTTGCCTTTTGGGAAGTCCGAGGTCTTCTGCCACCGTTCAGTAGGTGTTCTGTAGGAGTTGTTCCACATGTAGATGTATTTCTGATGTATTTGTGGGGAGGAAGGTGATGTCCACGTCTTACTCCTCTTTCCTCTTGAAGGTCTTTTTTTATCGCAACTGATGGAGGATTAATCTCCAAAATTTACAAGCAGCTCATGCAGCTCAATATCTTAAAAACAAACAACTCAATCCAAAAATGGGCATAAGACCTAAATAGACATTTCTCCAAAGAACATATACAGTTTGCCAACATCACATGGTTCTGAAGAACCTAGGGGCAGGACAGGAGTAAAGATGCAGATGTAGAGAATGGACTTGAGGACACGGGGAGGGGGAAGGGGAAGCTGGGACAACGTGAGAGAGTGGCATGGACATATATACACTACCAAATATAAAATAGATAGCTAGTGGGAAGCAGCTGCATAGCACAGGGAGATCAGCTCAGTGCTTTGTGACCACCTAGAGGGGTGGGATAGGGAGGGTGGGAGGGAGATGCAAGAGGGAGGAGATATGGGGATATATGTATATGTATAGCTGAGTCACTTTGTTACAAATCAGAAAGTAACACACCTTTGTAAAGCAATTATACTCCAATAAAGATGTTAAAAAAATTCCCTCTTCATAAGATCGTTGAAAGACAAAATTCATTTCTTATAAACACTAAGCATCTATTATATATCAATAATTCTTGTAGTTTCTAGAGATAAAAACACAATATCCATAAAAATACTTCTTTTCATTGATTGGCCCAAAGTAAACAATAAATGATAGTGATCCTATTGTTAACATCATATTCAACTACCCCAAATTATTTTTATTTCTCTCTACTATCTAGTCCTTCATTGGGCACTGCCTTCTGTTAGAGTCTTTCTTAGTAAATATAGCTATTCCAATGTAAAACCTTGGAGTATCTGATATCCAGAAACCAGTATCCGATATCTTTCTCTTTTGTTGTTCTTTGTGTCCTTTACAATGTACATATGTATCCAATTTCCATGGCAGGGAATTTTCTTCCTCAGATTTCTTCATTTCTACAAATATAATAAGACATGATTATAAATGTTAGTCCACCTTTTTAATTAATCATGTACTTTATTGTGTGCCTATTATGTACTAAGCAAAGTTTTTTGTGCTTGGAATACCTCAGTGAATGACAACAATAAAAAGAAATCACAAACTTCATAGAGATTACATTGTAGTACAGGGACATATATCATAAAAATAAGTATAATAAATAAATGTATGTCATAAATATTTTACTGTATCTCCCTAGGAATAAATTATAAATATACTCCTATGTATATCTACTATTTAAGAATCATTTCCATTTACTACTGTACTAATAGATACTCAAATTTTACACTAAAAAAGAAAAGATAAAATATTAGATGAATATCTCATTTTTCCCCTGCATTCAATGGATTATTTTTCACACCATTTCTGGTTTGCACATGTTGCATTAGAGATCAATTTGTAGCCTATTGAAGATAAAAACAAATATTCGTTTATTAAAAGATAAAAGAATCAGTAAGAAACATTTACAAGTCAATCTTAGCATGATATGCATGATACTTATTTGGTTTACGAACAATTCTATCATAAACAATACCAAACAGAAGTACCACAGAAGTCAGTAATTCAGAGTATTATAAGTGATGGGCTGTCAGTTTTTGAAACCAGTATCATTTTTAAAAACAAATTGCTAAAATTTTACAACCCAACTTTCACAGTTCTAAAGTTAATGTAAATAGATCCATACTCTGAGTTTCATTTTTGCTCCATTAATGGAAAATAAACCTGACTCTGCTTCATACGAATACCTTCCCTGAGAACTAGAATGTGGCTCAATTTGACTGTGTCAGAATAACCTGTTTAAATTGCTATGATGGGATTTTTTGCTGATGCACGTATCACCATGTGGGAAAGTGGCAGTTTTAAGTATTAAAATGTCTCTGAAGTGACATGACCATATTAATCTCAAATTTGTTAGACCTGAAGCAAAAGTCCATGTGAATCTTATAGGCTATATTATTATATGCTTAACCCAATACCTTGCGCTCAATATTTGAAAAAGTGAAGAATTAGTAAATAAAGACTGATATTCATTCTCGTAAATTACATTTAACTATCAGAGAGAATTATGTTGGTTATACCTTAAAATTTATCTCACTACCACCATCACCCAGGTCCAGGCCACAAAAACCTCTTGCCAAAATTGAAAAAAAAAGAATTCTAACTGGTATCTCTGCATCTGCCCTAGCCCCTAATCTCAGTTGTGTGGCTCATATGGTCCTTTAGAAACAGAGCCGATCACATTACTCTTGCTCAAAATTATCTAATGTTTCCTTCTATCTCACTTAGAATATAAGCCAACGTCTTTGTACTAATGTAGAAGGTCATATGTGATCTGGTCCACATTACTTCTTTGTCCTCATCACTTAACATTCCTTTCCCTCTCCCCCATCATAACTCACTCAATTTCTACCTTGGTAATCTTACTGTTACCTGAATTTGTCAAGCACAGTCTTATTTTAGAGTTTTCACATTTGCTGTTTTTTTGTTTGTTTGTGTGTCTGCCTGCCTGGAATACTTGTGCTTTAGATATCCATGTGACCCACTATCTCTCCTCCTCCTGGTCTCTACTCAGAGGCCTCCTCAACCACTTTATATAAAATAGCACTTTTCCCCAAACCATCAATCTCTAACCACTACCCAGCTTTATCCTTCTTTATAGCACTCATCAAGACATGACTTATTTTATGTGTGTGTGTGTATGTATACAGTTACTGTCATTTATTGTTTATCTCCATTATGTTAAAGTATAGTACTCCAAAGTTTATAAAATATGACTCTCAGACAAATATTAAAAGAAAACATTTCCAGAATGTTATCCTATTTCTTTAAAAATAAGGCAACCAATATAATGTTAAAATCATTTCAAAAGCTTGGGTGACACTAGGTACTTTAATAAAGAAATGTTAGGATAGGATTGCTGGGTTATGTACAGAACTGATTAATGTCTTACAAAGAAATAAAATGTAACCTTTGGCACTATCTATTTCATTGGACAGAAATTATTTGATCTCTTCTGGACAAAATTTACAAATTAACCTCTGCTCCAACAGAGTTGAAAAATAATCTACTTTGATGGTAGGTCAAGCCCAGGACTGCACTGAAAGGACACTTAGTAATCAATTTTGCCTATTTCAAAGTTGCAAATAATTTTTCTGACACTTACAAGGTCAGGTAATTTTTTTTTTTTTTTTGCTGCTGTATCCCCAGATCTTTCAATAGTAATGGGCAGATAGTATTCTTTTGTCTTAGTTTAGGTTCTCCAAGAAACAGATCTTGAGGCAAGGATTTGAATGCCCATAGTTTGAGAAGTGATCCAGAAAAACTGATAGGAAAGTTAAGAATTGAGATAGGGAACAGAAGAAAGTCAAGAAGAGCATGACATCAGGCAGTTGTCAATCTGAAATATGAGAATTCAGTACCATGGTGTAACATGAGACATAGTGCAGAACATGCCTCAGAGTTATTCCATCCAAACAATGAAGTGCTTGGGGGCATTTTGTCATCAACTCTGACTGTCATTTATTGAGGGCTGCTTCCAGGAAAGTTAACTGTATCTTATATCTAGTTTGCCCTGTGTGCAGGCTGATATGCTTCTGAGGCAAAACCAAAATAAAAATAAAATAAAAAACAAACAAAAAACCTTTCTGGTAGAGAGGACAGAAATACCCAGTAGCAGTTTTTAGCAAGTGAGTTCCAAGGGGATATAGGTGGGTCATTGACAATGTCTGCTCTGGTGCTCCATTTTTTAAAAAAAGTATTGATTGAATGAATATACAAATAAAATGTTTTCAAAGATCTTGTGAATTGCATCCTTAGTTTTATAGGGCCCCATAGAATAAAAGAGATAAGGTAAACGTCACAGGAAGTGATATGAAGATCTTGGAAACAAATCAGCTTTTTCTGCCCAGGTGATAGAGCAGGAAAAAAAAGAGCATAGGATTTGTTATCAGACAGACTAGGTTTATTTATGCCATCTAACTATATGACCTCCATCAGGTGACAACTTCTCTAAGAATTAATTTTCTCACCTCTAAAATTCATATAATTAATCTCAATTCTCCAATTATGAAAACATCACCAAAGTTTGAATACATAGTTACCATAAAAAGATAGAACCTACACTTAAGAAAAGCTATACTCTATTTAAAGAGTTAAAATATCTTAAAAATATGATGAGCTGAATGTTTTGGTCCCTCATAAACACTGAACATTAATGGTTTAGTTGACAGCCCTGTTCCTCAAGTGGGGAAGATAACCTCATACCATTAAGATGAAGAACATTTTCTAAGATCATCTAACTTATTTCTTTGGTTTGACAGGAGACTCAGTAATTGTATTTCTGATTATAATTGTCTTCCAATGTAAATATTATCCCAATGAAAAACCGTGAGTGTCGTTTTCAATAAAAGTATTTTATTCCTAGTCAAAGTTATATGTTTTATATATTAATAATTTTAAAAACTGCAGTTTTAGCTTGTCCATTAGTTTCTGTGGGTCTGTGAGAGTTATGAACATACAATGCTGAGGATAAGAGCTGAACTTTGTTAAATTTCACCTTGCAAGGACTTTTAGAAGGCATTCAACCATTTTTGCCTTGTGCATTCATTAAAAACTTCAACAATAAATAGACATGGTGCCCAAGAAATGAAGCATGTTCCCAATTTAGAAAAGAATTGGTGAAGGAGATATATAAGCATCCCAAGGAAAAGATGTAGAAAAACCACCAGCGTTATCTCACCTGAAATAAGGCAAGTTGTGCTCAATAATTTGGACTTTCTTATTTTAGAGGAAAGCTGAAGAGAAAAGGAGAAAAATCATAATCACCCAGAAGAATCTCTAGCAGCAAATGAGGATCCTCTGCGGAAGGAGGAGCAAGAGGAGAAGGGCAGCCAAAATCTTAGTTGCAGTTTCTCTTCTCAGAGATGAATGAATCTTGGTGCAAGTTATTATTCAAGTATAAATATACTGGATATACATTCTCAAACATTCAAAACTACGTACCCTAAAAAACCCTTGAGCTCTCCCCGACAAAATGAATAAACAAAAACAAAACAATAAACTACAGATTGACCATAGCCATGGTCTAATGGACTGATGGTGATCACTGGGTCTACTTAAATGGGGCACTAAGTCAAAATATAGGTAAATATGGTTACAGAAAATAAACATTATTAACATAGATGATTTTTAAATAAAAAAAATAAAACCAAAACTCAGTATATTAAAGGCTGGAAGAGGGAAGATGATTCAGGACAATAATTTTCTAGTCTGACTTAGCAGAATTTAGCTGTAACCTGAAGTGAAAGTCAGGAAATACAGGCTAAGTTTGCTATTTAAAATCATCAGCAAAAAAACTGAATGAAAACGCTCTCTCATGGGGGTGACGGGGCTCATATTATCTAAAAAGAAAATAAATTGAGAGTCTTACATGTGCTACCCAAAGTTTGAAAGGTAACTACTATAAAATGGAAAAAATAGATTATATAACAATCCAAATTACCCTTGGAAAGTCACTCAGCTCCAGCGGAAAACAAACTTTTGTCAGTTTAGTTCATTCTTAACATTGAAGCTCCTAAACTAGTATCACCCACAAACAGTAGGTGCTTAATAAATAATGAATGGTGAGTAACAAGGCAAAATGTAAGCAATTCAGTTAGCAAAATGTAAAAATCGAGCTATTAAAAAAAGGAAATATAACATGCTAAAATGAAAGGTTTAAAAGCATCTTTTTTTAACATCTTTATTGGAGTATAGTTGCTTTACAGTGGTGTATTAGTTTCTGCTTTATAACAAAGTGAATCAGTTATACATATGCATATGTCCCCATATCTCTTCCCTCTTACATCTCCCTCCCTCCTAGCCTCCCTATCCCACCCCTCTAGGTGGTCACAAAGCACCCAGCTGATCTCCCTGTGCCATGCCGTTGCTTCCCACTAGCTATCTATTTTACATTTGGTAATGTATGTATGTCCATGCCACTCTCTCACTTTGTCCCAGCTTACCCTTCCCCCTCCCCGTATCCTCAAGTCCATTCTCTAGTAGGTCTGCATCTTTATTTCCGTCTTACCCCTAGGTTCTTCATGACCTTTTTTTTTTTTTTTTTTTAGATTCCATATATATGTGGTAGCATACGGTATTTGTTTTTCTCTTTCTAACTTACTTCACTCTGTAGGACAGTCTCTAGGTCCATCCACCTCACTACAAATAACTCAGTTTCATTCATTTTTATGGCTGAGTAATATTCCATTGTATATATGTGCCACATCTTCTTCATTGATTCATCTGTTGATGGACACTTAGGTTGCTTCCATCTCCTGGGTATTGTAAATAGAGCTGCAAAGAACATTTTGTTACATGACTCTTTTTGAATTATGGTTTTCTCAGGGTATATGCCCAGTAGTGGGATTGCTGGGTTGTATGGTAGCTCTATTTTTAGTTTTTTAAGGAACCTTCATACTGTTCTCCATAGTGGCTGTACCAATTTACATGCCCACCAACAGTGCAGGAGGGTTCCCTTTTCTCCACACCCTCTCCAGCATTTACTGTTTGTAGATTTTTTGATGATGGCCATTCTGACTGGTGTGAGATGATATCTCATTGAAGTTTTGATTTGCATTTCTCTAATGATAATGATGTTGAGCATTCTTTCATGTGTCTGTTGGCAATCTGTATATCTTCTTTGGAGAAATGTCTATTTAGGTTTTCTGCCCATTTTTGGATTGGGTTGTTTGTTTTTTTGATATTGAGCTGCATGAGCTGCTTGTAAATTTTGGTGATTACTCCTTTGTCAGTTGCTTCATTTGCAAATATTTTCTCCCATTCTGAGGGTTGTCTTTTTGTCTTGTTTATGGTTTCCTTTGCTGTGCAAAAGCTTTCAAGTTTCATTAGGTCCATTTGTTTATTTTTGTTTTTATTTCCATTTCTCTAGGAGGTGGGTCAAAAAGGATCTTGCTGTGATTTATGTCACAGAGTGTTCTGCCTATGTTTTCCTCTAAGAGTTTGATGGTCTCTGGCCTTACATTTAGGTTTTAATCCATTTTGAGTTTATTTTTCTGTATGGTGTTAGGGAGTGTTCTAATTTCATTCTTTTACATATAGCTGTCCAGTTTTCCCAGCAGCACTTATTGAAGAGGCTGTCTTTTCTGCACTGTATATTCTTGCCTCCTTTATCAAAGATAAGGTGACCATATGTGTGTGGGTTTATCTCTGGACTTTCTATGCTGTTCCATTGATCTATATTTCTGTTTCTGTGCCAGTACCATACTGTCTGTTTTTTTTTTACATCTTTATTGGAGTATAATTGCTTTACAATTGTGTGTTAGTTTCTGCTTTATAACAAAGTGAATCAGTTATACATATACATATGTTCCCATATCTCTTCCCTCTCGCGTCTCCCTCCCTCGCACCCTCCCTATCCCACCCCTCTAGGTGGTCACAAAGCACTGAGCTGATCTCCCTGTGCTATGCGGCTGCTATCCACTAGCTATCTATTTTACGTTTGGCAGTGTATATATGTCCATGCCACTCTTTTACTTTGTCACAGCTTACCCTTCTCCCTCCCCATATCCTCAAGTCCACTCTCTAGTAGGTCTGTGCCTTTATTCCTGTCTTACTTCTAGGTTCTTCATGGCATTTTTTTTCTTAAATTCCATATATATGTGTTAGCATACGGTATTTGTCTTTCTCTTTCTGAACTTCACTCTGTATGACACACTCTAGGTCCATTCACCTCATTACAAATAGCTCAATTTCATTTCTTTTTATGGCTGAGTAATATTCCATTGTATATATGTGCCACATCTTCTTTATCCATTCATCCGATGATGGACACTTAGGTTGTTTCCATCTCCTGGCCATCATCAAAAAATCTAGAAACAATAAATGCTGGAGAGGGTGTGGAGAAAAGGGAACACTCTTGTACTGCAGTTGGGAATATGAATTGGTATAGCCACAGACTGGGAGAAAGTATTTGCCAAAGACACATCTGATAAAGGACTGCCATCCAAAATACACAAAAAACTCTTAAATCTCAGCAGTGAGAAAGCAACCTGATTAAAATAGAAAAACTGGCTAAAGACCTTAAACAGACACCTCACTGAAAAAATAAAAATAAAAAGATATACAGATAGCAAATAAGCATATGAAAAGATATTCCATATCATATATCATCAGGGAAGTATAAATTAAAACAACGAGATACCATTACATATCTATTAGAATGACCAAAATCCAGAACATTCACAACACCAAATGCTGGTGATGATATGGAACAGCAGAAACTCATTCATTGATGGTGGGAATGAAAAATGGTCCAGACATTTTGGAAGACATTTTGGCGGTTTCTTACAAAACTAAGCATATTATTAACATCCAATCCAGTAATTACAGTCCTTGGTATTTACTTAAAGGAGCTGAACATTTATATCCACACAAAAACCTGCACAAGGATGTTTATAGAAGATTTATTCATCATTGCCAAAACTTGGAAGCAGCCCAGATGTCCTTCAGTGGGTGATAAAACTGTGGTACATCCAAACATTAGAAATATTATTCAACACTAAGAAGAAACGAACTATCAAGCCATGAAAAGATATGGAGGAACCGTAAATACATAGTACTAAGTGAAGGAAGCCAATCTGAAAAGGACACATGCTATATGATTCCAACTATGTGACATTCTGATAAAGGCAAAACTATAAAGATAGTAAAAAGATCAGTGGTTTCCAGGCATTAGTGAGGAGGAAGGGATGAATAGGTAGAGCACAGAAGATTTGTCAGGCAGTGAAAATACTCTGAATGATGCTATAATGGTGGATACAAGTCATTATACATTTATCTGAATCCATAGAATGTACAACCCAAGAGTGAACAGTAATGCAAATTGTGAACTTGGGGTGATAATGATATATCAATGTAGGCTCATCAGTTGAAACAAATGGACAACTCTGGTGGGGGATGTTGATAATGGGGAGGGCTGTGCATGTGTGGGGGCAGGGGGTATAGAGGATAGCCCTGTATTTTCCTCTCAATTTTGCTGCGAAACTAAAACTGCTTTAAAAAAGTGAAGCCTGTAATAAAAAATAAATATCATTTGATGTTTATCTGATATTTAAATACAACCATGTGTCCTTTTTTTTGCTTTCATTTAACTGGCAACCTAAATATGGTTTATCTTGGTAAATGTTCTGTGTATATTTGAAAAAAATGTTTCATATTCTGTTATTGTCTACTGGAGTTTTGGTAAAAATTAATCAACTTAAGTTTGGTTAATAGTGTTTTTCAGTCTATTATATTCTTACTGATTTTCTGCCTATTTGTCCTATTAATAACTGAAAGAGAGATATTGAAATCTCTCATTATATTTGTGGATTTGTGTATTTCTTCTTGAAGTCTATCACTTCTTGCTTTGAGTATTTGAAGCTCTGTTATAAGTGCATAAGTGTTTAGGATTGTTGGTTCCTCTTGATGAATTGACCCCTTTATCATTACAACATGAAATTTTTTGCCCAGATTAATATTTTTTCTCTGAAATCTACTTTGTTGTTGTTAATATAGTCTCTCTAGCTTTCTTTTGATGAGTTTGAGCATGGCATTTTTTGTATTCTTTTATTTTTATTCTTTTACTTTTATCCTATTTGTATTTAAACTGAGTTTCCTCTAGTGTATAACTTGGTCTTGTTTGTTTATATCCATTGTGCCTATTTCTTCCTTATAATGGAGGTGTTCAGACTATTTGTATTTGATATGATTATTAATATGATTAGGTATAAGTCTATTATCTTGCTATTTGTTTCTGTTTATCTCAGCTGTTCTTTATTGTTTTTTTCCCATTGATACATTTTATCTTCTGTGTTCTGTGTTCCATGTCTTTAACTTATCATAGTCTACTTGTAAGTGATATTATACCATATCATGTAAACTATAGGAATCTTAAAACAGTATACTTTCAGATTTTCCCTTTTCTTTTACTGCTATATATGTCATAAACCCAAAACTACATTCTCATTGTTTTTGTTTACCCTAAACTATAAACCCTCTGAAGACAGGTGTTATGTCTTCTGGGCTTACTAGTGAATGACCACTGCCTAGCATACAGCTTTATATGAAATCAGTACCCAATAAATATTTTGGGTATAAAGAAATAACAGAATAAATAAAAAGACAATATTTTAATTTTAATTAATTTTTTGTACCCTTCCTCATACTCTGAAGGGTTTCATGGACACATTTTTGAGGATATAAAATTCAGTGACAAGAACTATTTTAATATCATTTTTTAATTCTTTCATCTATGTCAGCTCTGGGTCAGTTTCAATTCACTAATTTTTCTGTTCATTATGATTCATATTTTCCTGCTTCTTTGCATGTCTGAAAAACTTTGGTTGTATGCCAGGCATTGTGGACTTTACTTTGTTTGCCACTCCATAGTTTTGTGTATCTATATCTATATCTATATCTATCTGTATCTCCTTGAGCTTTATACCGGGACACAGTTGGGTTACATGTTAACAGTTTGATCCTTTAGGTCTTTTAATATTTGTTTGGTGGGACCAGAGCAGCATTTAATCTAGGGCTAATTATTCCTCATTTTTTAAGCAAACCCCTTCTAAGTATTCTAAGCAGTGACCATGAGTTGTGAAGTTTTCCCCTGTGGCATTTTGGAATGTACACTGTTCCCAGCCTTATATAAGCACTGGATACTCCTCCCTCTAACTCTTTTGGATGGTACTTTCCTCTACTTAAGGTAGTATTCTCAAATGCATGCACTGATTGGTATTCTGCTAATCACTTGAGAGAACCCTCTGTTGATCTCCAGAATTCTCTTTCTGTTAAGCTCTTTCTTTTTCATTACTCTGTCCTATGAACTATAGCTTCCTGGGCTTCCCTGGATGCTTAGTTCGTCTCTTTCAACTCAGCCAAATCTGCCTGGTGCTGAGTTCCCTCTCAGAGCCCTTGCTTAGGAATTCTCAAGGCAGTAATCTGGGGCAACCATAGGGCTCACTTTGTCCTGTGCATGTTCTGATATAACGGTGTCATCCATCCAGTATATGTCATTCAGTAATTTGCTTTCTTTACTGAATAATATAACTCCCAGTTTTTCCTACGTTGATATATGTGGAACTAACATAGTATTTTAGTCACTGCATCATAGTCTATAAACTGACATAATATAGTCATTTTGCCATTATTTTTGATGAATAGTTTGTTTTTTCCTAATATTTTGCTATTGTAAGCTAGATATGATACATACCTGTATATATGCTTTCTTATGCAATTATGTGGGTATTTCTCTAGGGTAGATAATCATAAGTGTCACTCAAATTTTATAGATTCAAATTATCTGTCATGGTGGCTATATTAATTACACTCCCCCAGAAGAATATAGAAGTACCATTTATTCACAGCTTCATCTCCAATTAATATAATAATTAAGTTTTAAAACTTAGTTAAAATTATGCATAAAATATCATGTATATTTTCTCTCCAATTAAATATATATTCACCTATTTGCCCATTTTCAGTAGGGATGTTTTATTATGATTTTCAAAGGATATATCCTTTCTGTTTCTATATTTCTAAATATTCATGTGTGAAAATTGTTATATATTTCAAATATTTTCATGCAGGATTTCACTTTTTCTGATTTAAGAAGGTTTTACTTGCTTAAAGTTCACAAACATATATTTATTTTCTTTTAGTATGTTTTGGGTTAAGATATATACATTTAAGTTTTGAATACACCTATAATTTACTTTTCTGAAAAGTATGAGCTAGGGCTCTAAATTCCTTTTTTCCCCTTTAAATGTATAGGTAATTGTCTAAATGAAATTAATTGAAAAAGGCATCCTTTCTTCACTGATGTGAAAGGTCCCCTTTGTTTATGCAAAATCCTCATAGACACAGCCACAGATTTTGAAGGTTTTCATTTACATTCTCTTTGTTTATCCTAGCTGTGGTACTGTGAGGTGAGCTCAGTAGACAGTATTGGTGCCTCCCTTTTCTGTGTGAAGAAACTGAGGCTCAGAATTGTTTGCTTAAGGTCAAACAGCTCTCACCAAATTGAGGAAGAATTTAAATTACAATCTTTGAACTCCAAAGCTCATGCTCTATTCCCTACTCTAAGGTCACGTCCAGTTTGTTTCTCTGATCTCTTGGCTCAGTGATTTTTATATAGTTTCAAGCTCTGGACAGAGTTGTTCTATTTCCCCTTCTGAAAGTACCTAATCTCAGATAACTTTTGATAGCATGTCAAAAAGTCTACATTTCTCTTTAGATTCCACCAATTTCAGGGCATAAAGGCGCAGACACAAATCAGTATGCCAGGTTCCGAGTCCTATACATAGAAATTAACTAATAATTACTCAGGGGTTCCTTATTTATGCACATTGTGGATTCTTTCCTTTTCTGTGAACGTTTATAGAACTTGAAAGATATAGCTAAAAGAAGTTGGAAGGAAGAATGAAACTGTTTAACTGCCTCTTAAGACCATAGTCCCAGAAGCTTTTTATCTTTAATGAAAGTGCACCTGTAAATGATTATGCATCACCATCCATTTTCACCCATATGTGGCTGATGAGTAAGTGAAATGGAGGTTCATTAAAAATAAAAGCAAAGCAATTAGAAGGACTGCAACACAAAGATCAACACCCATTATCAGACAGAGGATATGGTGCGCTGAAAGAGGTATTTGCTTTTCACCTAGTTTCAGTCAACTGCAGGCTATGAAATGATAATCTCTGCTTATTTTTTTGCCAGTAAATGTCAGCTATGTCATTTCTGTTTACAGATGAGTGTGTTTCAATCTTGAAATGTTTATTCTCCACCTCTATTATAGAAAGAAAAAGATTTTTCTAGCTTGCCTCTGGGAAAACAATACTGTCTGCATTTGAATTCTGAACTAGACTAAAGGAAGCATTGAAACAGGGAATTACTCTATGTGTCTGATTAGATTACAGCTTTGGGAGCTGCAAAGCATGTTTCATGCTAATAAAAAAAAGAGCAAGCAAGCGAGAGAGATTATATACTTCTCTACTGTGGAAGAAAGGTAACATCCAAATTGTAAAATGCACGGATAAATTATTTTCTGCACTGATTTGTGGCTTTCTATCTCAACCGCCATCCTACTACATTAAGCTGAATATCCAACTCTTGGATCCAGATATGGAAATATTTATTATTGTGCATTTTTGGACCTAGATTTTTAAAGTCTATCTATTAAATATCCAGTACTATATAGCTGAATTTGTAGAAAAAGAAAATTAACTACAATTATACTACTGAAATGAATTTTAGTATTGAAAAGATAGTTTTCTCCTGCTAAATGGTAGCATAAGACACAAGCAAATAATAGCAGCCATATTGACAGTTATTTTGATATTGATAAATAATTAAAATTCTAGCAAATAAATGGAGATACACCTAATCTGAACTTATTTTAGTTTGCAAAACCCAACCTATGGTTAAATAGTTTCAGGTTTGTCAGGGTGTAGACAGATTACTTGCTTAAGTGTCTTTTATGGATAGACTTTGGATAATAGTATGAAGTATACATTTGCAGAAGGAAAAAATTGTTAGTAGTTAATTTTTTCCATTAATAAGTAATCTGTTTCACTTTAAAATGTGTTTAAACTACAGAAGAAAGAAAAATAAATGTATATGTGATACTATCTTTGAGAAATGAACGCTGTATTGTGGTAAAACTGCTTTAAGTGTGTATTATATATTTATCACTTAGAGTTTCTTAGAAAACTATTTACAATGATAATACTTGCTTATTTTAGCTTGTTTTATAATATAAATATTTTCATGTCAATATAACTTTTTGTAAACCATAAAATATTTCTTTTGTAAACACATAAATATTTTAATGGCATTATGGTTTCTACCAGGAGGCTATACTATAATTTATTTGGTCCTTATTTTTGGACATTTAGTTTTCTTAAATAATCCTCTAAGTTATAAATGATGCTACAATAAACTTCCCTAATTATAAAAATTGACAATTTTTTTTTGAATTTTATTTATTTTTTTATACAGCAGGTTCTTATTAGTCATCCATTTTATATACACCAGTGTATACGTCAATCCCAATCGCCCAATTCATCACACCACCACCACCACCCACCCGCCACTTTCCCCCCGTGGTGTCCATGTTTGTTCTCTACATCTGTGTCTCAATTACTGCCCTGCAAACCTGTTCATCTGTACCATTTTTCTAGGTTCCACTTATATGCATTAATATACGATATTTGTTTTTCTCTTTCTGACTTACTTCACTCTGTACGACAGTTCCTAGATCCATACACGTCTCAACAAATGACCCAATTTCATTCCTTTTTATGGCTGAGTAATATTCCGTTGTATATAAGTACCACATCTTCTTTATCCATTCGTCTATCGATGGGCATTTAGGTTGCTTCCATTACCGGGCTACTGTAAATAGTGCTGCAATGAACATTGGGGTGCATGTGTCTTTTTGAATTATGGTTTTCTCTGGGTATATGCCCAGTAGTGGGATTGCTGGATCATATGGTAATTCTATTTTTAGTTTTTTAAGGAATCTCCATACTGTTCTCCATAGTGACTGTATCGATTTACATTCCCACCAACAGTGTAAGAGAGTTCCCTTTTCTCCACAGCCTCTCCAGCATTTGTTGTTTGTACATTTTCTCATGATGCCCATTCTAACTTGTGTGAGGTGATACCTCATTATAGTTTTGATTTGCATTTCTCTAAAAATTAGTGATGTTGAGCAGCTTTTCATGGGTTTCTTGGCCATCTGTATGTCATCTGGGGGGAAATGTCAATTTAGGTCTTCTGCCCATTTTTGGATTGGGTTGTTTGCTTTTTTAATATTGAGCTGCATGAGCTGTTTATATATTTTGGAGATTAATCCTTTGTCCGTTGATTCGTTTGCAAATATTTTCTCCCATTCTGAGGATTGTCTTTTCGTCTTGTTTATGGTTTCCTTTGCTGTGCAAAGCTTTGAAGTTTCATTGGGTCCCATTTGTTTATTTTTGTTTTTATTTCGATTACTCTAGGAGGTGGATTGAAAAACATCTTGCTGTGATTTATGTCAGAGTGTTCTTCCTATGTTTTCCTCTAAGAGTTTTATAGTGTCCAGTCTTACATTTAGGTCTCGAATCCATTCTGAATTTATTTTTGTGTATGGTGTTAGGGAGTGCTCTATGTTCATTCTTTAAATGTAGCTGTCCAGTTTTCCCAGCACCACTTATTGAAGAGTCTGTCTTTTCTCCATTGTATATCCTTGCATCCTTTGTCATAGATTAGTTGACCATAGGTGCGTGGGTTTACTTCTGGGCTTTCTTTCTTGTTCCATTGGTCTGTGTTTCTGTTTTTGTGCCAGTACCATATTGTCTTGATTACTATAGCTTTGTAGTATAGTCTGAAGTCAGGGAGTCTGATTCCTGACTTTTTTTCCTTCAAGACTGCTTTGGCTATTCAGGGTGTTTTGTGTCTCCATACAAATTTTAAGATCTTTTTTTCTAGTTCCGTAAAAAATGCCATTGGTAATTTGATAGGGATTGCATTGAATCTGCAGATTGCTTTGGGTAGTATAGTCATTTTCACAGTATTGATTCTTCCAGTCCAAGAACATGGTATATCTCTCCATCTGTTGGCATCATCTTTAATTTCTTTCATCAGTGTCTTAGAGTTTTCTTCATACAGGTCTTTTTTCTCCCTAGATAGGTTTATTCCTAGGTATTTTATTCTTTTTGTTGCAGTGGTAAATGGGAGTGTTTCCTTAATTTCTATTTCGATTTCTCCTCATTAGTGTATAGGAATGCAAGAGATTTCTGTGTATTAATTTTGTATCCTGCAACTTTACCAAATTCATTGATTAGCTCTAGTAGTTTTCTGGTGGGATCTTTAGGATTC
Source organism: Delphinapterus leucas (assembly GCF_059928025.1). Lineage (NCBI taxonomy): Eukaryota > Metazoa > Chordata > Mammalia > Artiodactyla > Monodontidae > Delphinapterus > Delphinapterus leucas. The sequence continues at coordinate 73,112,653 of NC_143139.1, forward strand.
TCTATGTATAGTATCATGTCATCTGCAAACAGTGACAGTTTAACTTCTTCTTTTCCAATTTGTATTATTTTATTTCTTTTTCTTCTCTGATTGCCGTGGCTAGGACTTCCAAAACTATGTTGAATAATAGTGGTGAGAGTGGACATCCTTGTCTTGTTCCTGATCTTAGAGGAAATGCTTTCAGTTTTTCACCATTGAGAATGATGTTTGCTGTGGGTTTGTCCTATATGGCCTTTAATATGTTGAAGTAAGTTCCCTCTATGCCCACTTTCTAGAGAGTTTTTATCATAAATCAGTGTTGA